>NC_085871.1:47608931-47803931 GCF_034702125.1 Engraulis encrasicolus | reverse complement strand
CCATAGTCATCTGCTGGAGATGCTCAAGTATGAGGACACACACGCGCACGCACGCACGCACGCACGCACGCACGCACACACACACACACACACACACACACACACACACACACACACACACACACACACACACACACACACACACACACACACACACACACACACACACACACACACACACACACACACACACAAATAGAATAATTGCATGCCTTGTTGTGTTTCTTCACATCTCTTGTCCCCCTAGAGGGAGCAAAAGGTCCGGTTCCTGCTGCATGGCTATGGCAGGCTCTACTGGATCCGCTGACGCAAGACCCGGGCTGATGATTGGAGCTACGCCAAATTCTACCTTCTGTCAAATCCATTGTCAACTATGTTAACATTAAATTGTTTAAAACTAATTCCACTCTCTGAATCTCAATGGCTGAACCACTGATCTAGATGTCGCCTTCAGTGATTACTCCCAGACTAGTCACAGGTGTAACTTGCCAGGACGCTTTAGCACACTGTACTGAGAGCACACCACCAAAGGTTTCAGAATGGTTCACTGGGTACTAGAGATGCACAGGATCCAAGATCCGGTTCCGGATCCGGCAGGATAATAGGGTTTTCCACACCATCCGAATTCGGCAGGATCTTAAGCAGTGGATCCGGTATCCGGCAGTTACTTAAAAATCAGGATCTGGTGCATCTCTAGCCTAGGTTTTTCAGTCAGTCTTTCACAACCCCAATTTGCTGTATGAAGTGAAAGAACTTTGGAAGCAGCCAGTGCAGGCATTGTGGCAGTAAACCAATGAGTCTACAAAATAGTTTGAGCCAACTTAATAAAAAGGGCCCACGTGTGCGAGTAGGCTATGTGTTACAACCCTTTCGTAGGATCCGGTATCCGGTTCCAGATCCGGCAGGATCTTAAGCAGTGGATCCGGTGTCTGGCAGGATCCTAAAAATCAGGATCCGGTGCATCTCTACTGGGTACACTTTAGAGCATTCACACATGTGCAGAAAAGGCAGAGTCACAGGTCTGAGTTTGCTGAAAATGGCTTAAAGGGACCTGGGTGTGAAAACTCCCTAAGTGTTATCTCTTAAGGACAGCTCTAGAGGAGTGTTTCCCAACCAGGGGTACGTGTACCACTAGGCTTACGCGAGCACACTGCAGGGGGTACTTGGAAAAATGTTATTATTATAACAAATGTATGGAACAGTCACATCAGGACAGAGAAAACGATATAGAACATGAATTAGGGGGTACTCATGGCACAGCTTAGAGGCGTAGGGGGTACGCGAGACAGAAAAGGTTGGGAAACACTGTTCTAGAGGACCGGGTGTGATCAAAAAGAGGACAAGCACCAGGGGCGTCGGCACGTCCCTGGGTATTGATCTGCTGCAGTGGTGTAGTCTACTTTTTATGGTGGGTATACTGTATATTTGAGCATTTTTTGAAGTGGGTATACTGTATATATTTGTGTTATTCAAAACAATGGATCAATCAATTTTAAGTGGGTATACTGAAATCCCTGAAATTTAGAAGTGGGTATACTCCGTATACCTGCGTTCTACGTAGACTACACCACTGATCTGCTGTGCCCCTGCCCGGTGTAAGTTTCACAAAAAATCCAACCTTGCTACCTTGGAATGGTTATTTAAAGATACAGAAAATATCCCAATCTGATTGTATAGTTTAGGTATTTTAATTTCGCTATTTCCTATTTGGAAGGTGAAAAAGTGGATCGCACTCGGGTTCTTCTTTTCTTCTTTTTATTTTTTATTTACATAGCAGCAGAAGTGTAGACAAACGTTTTGGCTGTTGCCTTCGTCAGTGTCTCCTATTTCCTATTTGCCAATAAAAAAATATATCTCATCATCTTTCGGCACCCTACTGTGCCCCTGTACAATTAGGTCAGCTGACGCCCCTGACTAGCACCTCATAGTAGCGTAACCAGAGAGAGTAGAGAGATACTTAAAGAATCTCTGGCGTAACTGGACAAGAGTACCTGGTCTTCTTTGTAATGCATTCACAATGCGAAGAAAAACAGAACAGAGTTATTTTTCTGTTGGTTTACTTTTTGGTCCATTTACAGAGGACTGAGTTTAGTTCATTTCAAGGGGACTATGTGAAAATACCCTTAACCCATTGACGCCTAAGGCACCTGCAAAAAAGGGTGCTGAATGCCTGAGCCCTTTTTAAGAAAAGCTGCTCTCAGCCTATAAAAACCTAAATATCTCAGCTTCTGAAGCACATAAAAATATGCACTAAGTTGCATTTAAACGCTAAGACCCTCATCTTTCATTAGAATGTGTTCATTCATCTGAAACAAACAGAGATTTTTAATAAAGTTGTCTCAAATCTCATGAGCCTGACTGTTGCGTAATGCAGCTCCAGGCACCAAGGCCAATTTTGCGCAACGCAACATCAGGCATCAATGGGTTAAACAATCGCTAACATTGTAGTTTACTGGCAAAAAAACACAAGGGCTGTAATGGCTTGTTGCAAGATACACATGTGTGTGCACATGTCATACACAGACATGTTACCATGTGTATTTTATGTCAATTATGTGCATGGTAGCTCATCTGAAGCTCACTTGAAGGCAAGGTACAATACACGGTGCAATATTGACAGAACCAGAGAAAAAATACAGAAAAGATTGGGGCACTCTGAAAGGAAGTTAAAAGTCCTTTATTTTTTAACTGTACATGGGAAATGAAGCCCGCACATTTCAGTTGCATGTGAACTTCTTCAAGACAGGTGTCTGTTAAAAATCCCAGAGACATTTTTTTAATGGCAGTGTAGTGAAGAGAAGATAGGGAATTATGAAGTTGCGCCATAGCATCCTGAGATGGTTTGTTAAAATATGTATGTTTATCAATTTGTTATCATTCAAATATCATGAAGATTGTAAAAAAATCAGGCCATCAAAGTCATTATTATTGTTATTATTATTATTGTTATTAGTATTATTATTATTATTATTATTATTATTATTATTATCTTTTCTATCTGATTTCCAACAATGAAAAATAAGAATAAATAACAGATTTATAAAATCTGTAAAAAATACAGTACATTACCCGATTGGTGGATTGTAACTGACATGCTAATGTAATGGCAAAAAATGGTATGACATGAGAATAATTCAAAATATTTGTTGTGAAATTAATTCTTATTTGAAAAATTGGAGAGTTAATTACATTGTTTACATATTTATCCAAACATTATTTAGAGTCAATAGTACAGATATTTAATTATATATCAAAATAGGTACATAATATCTCAATAGATGGCAAGAGCATTTAGGACCGAAGACATTTTAAAACTTTGAAAAATCCAACTAAGTGTAATGTTGTGTACCAAAGCATATTTTTATTGCCAAAGCTTGTTGTACTTCATGACATAAAATGCATTAGCCGATGCTGGATTTTTCATACCGTACCATTTACAGTTGACGCCAGGATCGGAGGTAGAAGTATGACAAGAAAGAAAGCACATACTACAACCACACCCCCAAATACCATTAATGCTACAGCTCTACGATCAAATCTATCCAACAGTCGCTTAACATTACAACAACCTCCATCTTGACCAGAGGGAGGGGGCTGATGAGATGCAGGCTGATCAATGGTGGAGGGCACAGGAGGCGTGGCCTGGGCTGCAGATGCAGGTGCCTTATTGGTGGAGACAACAGGGGGCGAAGCTACTTTGCCCCCTGTGTTTTTTTCATACTGAATAAGATACTCAGGGTAGATCTGATTGTCCTTAAAAATAACAAATATACTGGGATTATTGACGTCATTTACACAACTATCAAATGCCGCCCCGTTTTCTTTATCTTTGAGTGGAGGCCTTTTTTGAGTTCCATCTCCTTTGGTGAAGTCTCCGACCAGAACCCGGCACACGAACATGGACTTAGATCCCAGGCTGTCAGTGTAATCGTTGGAGTAACTTGCATCTCTGGCAAAATAGGATCCTATAAGTGAACAGGTAAATCAATGGCATGAAGAGAACAGTGCATTAAGCCAGGCTCAAACCACACGGCTATCGCGCCGATTTCCCCCAGAAAATCCCCCTTACGACAATTGGTGAAACGTGACCTCACAGGATCATAGAAAGCGATTGTTGCAAGATTTCCTCGCCGTGGACGACATTCTAAGATAGAATTTTGCCGGTTCCACTGCTTGATTTTTACGACTCAAAATAGAACCTCAGGCATTGTCTCTGTGTTTAGAATGAGATTGATAGTTGTAATTGTCTTTATGTAAGCGGCGCAACCCGACATCAAAATTGGACACAAAATCGAAAGTCGTCTAGTTTGAGCCCGACTTTAGAGAAGAATGTCAGCAAACACACATTGTACATCTTACGCCACTGGTACTACAGTGCATATGATCTTATTGCACTTATTGTGATCTACTATAGACAAAAACATCAAGAAAGTATTTGTACCTCTGCCATAGGCAGTTCCATGGACACCACACAGCCTGAAATCGATGTTGTCACGGCAGATTGCATCCACATGCTGGGAGTTGGTACCATGGAAGAGCAGTCTCTCATCAACATCTTTACCGGCTTTGGCTTTCATGGCATCCTTCTGCCTGTCAGATTAAGATGGTTGAGATGTAAAGCTATGCAGCATATTCAAAATATACAGTACAGGACATTAAAAACCAAACTTAGATCGAAACTCTCTTAACAACTACAGACCAATATCTAACCTCCCATTTTTAAGCAGAATATTAGAAAAAGTTGTATTGAATGAACTTAACCAATACCTTGCACGTAGTGATATCCTAGAAAAATTCCAATCAGGATTTAGGGCTAACCTGAATCTGCTCTAACCAAAATAATTAGTGACTTCAGACTCAGCACTGCTGCTGCTGCTGCAAAAAAGTTCCTGCACCAATCCTCCACCTCAGTGCTGCCTTTGACATAATTGACCACAGTATATTGATTAATCGCCTAGAATCCTGGACTTGACTATACAAATATATCTATTGAGCTAATTGAGCCTTTTCTGTATGTATTTGGATTGCATAACTGTATAGCCATGTGTAGCAATGCAAGGCTATGGTCCCAAACAAAACACCATCAAATGTACTTCTTAACCACCTTAAAAATGAATGTAAAAGGAGGAGAAATGATATACACATTCATGAATAACACTTGGAAATAATGCAAATAAATATTGTATGTGAAAATATTTGAAACTGTTCTTTTAAGTAGAACTTGGGCTGAAATACTACAACTACTTGATACTTAAAATGTTTTTGGGAAACACATGCTTGGTGTTAAACATTCCCGATAAACTTTGTACTGCCATGCCCAGAGAACGGTTAAAAGTACAAGAGAAAGGTAAAACCCAAAAATTTACCTTGGGGAAATGTATAAAATAAGCTTGTTTCCAAAAATGGGACAATATCACTTTAAGCTTTACATGCAACCACATGCGACCGAGTGTTCATACTTGCTTTGGGATGACTAGAGCACTTTCCACAATATTGGAGGTATTATCTACGGGGCTCTCATTAATGTTTTCCACCATTGTTTGACTTTACCGCAAACTCAACATGGAAGTTCGGAAGAGCGCTAAGCGCAGATTTGTCAATATTGCACCATACACACATGTCTGCGTAACTTGTGTCAGATGTCCTCCAAAAGTGGCACAACATTTGCATGGCAATGCTTTTGAGTACAAAATGTGGCTGTGTACACATATCCTGCACCAAGCATGTCCCCAGCCTAATACAAGCTAAAATTACTTGGATAGCACATGACGTGGATGGATGGCGCATTGAGGATAGAACCATTGAACTGAATTTCTGTCTACTTGTTAATGTGAGAACAAAGAGGAAATAAAAAATAAAAATGAACGTGAACCTACAACTTGAAGAAGTTCCACAATTGTAAATTTTGAATCCGCTCAATGCTTATGGTATTCCATCCCGTCATTGTTCTGTTGAAGAGACTGAAGACTTTGGAGTATTCTGATGATCGGTTGTCCAGCCTGATTCTCTAGAAAGAGATGGAAAATAATTACCAAGTTATGTTTTTGTGAGGTTTGGTCAGATTTTGATGGTTTGGGCAAGTCAAGTCAAGCTGCCGTTACTGTACATTTTTTTTACATGTACTGGCCATACAAAGAATTGGAATTATTACATTTCTTACTTTCCAGACACACTTTAGGTATAGACATAGACAATAAGACATCACTGTTAGCAGGGCTCTAAATTAACACCAGCCAACCAAACAAATGCTGGTGAACATTCAGTTTGGCTGGTGGAAAAGAAAACTTACCAGCCACTTTGACCCATTGCTGAGTGTGTGTTTGGCCAGTAAGATTAAAATATAGTAGCCATTTTTGGCTTTTTTTAGAGCCCTGACTGTCAGTATATCTTATACAAATAAGCACGTGACCATTACTTTTCTTTTGCAATACAATGCATGTATATTTAGCTCTCATGTACCTCATATCCTACTGAAGGCAACAGCGTCGGGTCCCAATATATTGGTGTAGTGTTGCTATTATACTTTTCACTGTGCAGGAAGATCAAAGATGACATAAAGCAAAATTATTTGAAACATTGCCTTAGCAAGGGTGTCAAACTCAAATTGACCAAGGGCCAAAATCTAAATCTGGGCCAAACTCAATATTTATTTTTACAAAAATAGACTAAAATTGCTCATGTTTCATTTTTTGTCTATACAGATTCCCATCATAGTTCAAATGTGCCTGCACATATTCTGTTGCATTTCAGTGTGAGCTGTTTCAATGACACTAGGCCAGGGGTGTCAAACTCAAATTGACTGAGGGCCAAAATCAAAATCTGGAACAAAGTCGCGGGCCGAACTCAACAATTATTTTTAAAAATGGACTAAATTTTGCATGCATACACTTCATACTCATAGTTAAATTTCACATACAATATTTCCCATCATATTTGTTAGTTAAAATGTGTTCGCACATCCTTTGACACAGCAAATGTTATGTTCAAGTCATATTACGCCATACATTAATGGTGTATGTGGGCCAAATGTAATACACATTTGAATTGATCTCGCAGGCCAAATAAAATGGCTCCGCGCGCCATATTTGGCCCCCGGGCCTGAGTTTGACATCCCTGACCTAGGCCTACTCATATTCCTGTGATATACGCATTTTCATGTTCAAATCTTGATACTCTATACAGCTATGGTGTATGTGGGACAACTGTAATACACATTTGAAATGATCCCGTGGGCCAAATAAAATGGCTGCGCGGGCCAAATTTGGCCCCCGGGCCCGAGTTTGACATCCCTGATTGCACAGGATGGGTATTTATTTCATATTTGAAGAATGCATATGACGGTAACTCTAATATTTACAATTATTTACCGTAACATTCGTATTTTATTTATCTTGGACCAGAACCTAATTTATCTTGGACTAAAATGTATTCTTACTTACAGCATACAAGTGTTAATTAAATAACTATAAATAATTATGAATAACAATTGGTCAATGGTAGCAATTAACGGACCAGTTCAGTCTCGGAAAGGGCTGTGTCGGAAAAGGTCGCATCACTGTGTACTGACAAGTCAAATGTAGAGTGAGCAATACAACAGAATATTGAAATTGACTGAACTGGTCCTTTAACACGGGCCAACTACAGTAGAACCCAATCACAACACTCACAAGAACAGCGGTCTTCTTCTGACATCTCTCTCCATTTTAGTGCTGATGTTTTTTTGGATCATATCTACAGGGTGGATGTCAGGCATAGCAGACACATTAGTTAGCAAGACATACATTATAGTACAATACACTTCTCCTATATGGAACAGGACATAGGCCTACACGTAGGCCTAGGCCTATACTTCTAATATGTAGTAGGAGGTATACACTTCTCATAATACATTATGGAAGCGGATTTCACACACAGCAGACACACTAGTTAGCAAGACATGTATGCAAGTGTTATGATTTCAAATTAACATTACACCTGGCTCAATGTCAGTATCGGAAATGTTGGGAAAATTCCATTCCGACCCGATCTCTGAATTATGTTGATATTTGAACCCGATACCGATACACAGATACCGATATCCCATGAGTATGAATTGTTCATAGTTTGGTTTTTCCATTACCTGGGTATCGGATCTCATACTGATTACTTCCTATAGTGAACTTCAGTGTTTTGTCACGACTTTGATACCCCTTCTCCAACTTCTCAGTCATCTGTGGAGGAAAATAAAAACATCTAAATACCATCTTAAGTGGATGCTGTTTAGTAAAGGAACAGTCCACCATACTTTCATAATGTGTTCTTGAGTGAATTCAGACAAGCTGATCTGTACGTCTCTGACAGTGCATAAACACCAAGATATTCACGTTCGTTTAACGTGTCCGGGAGCATTGCGAGTCCGAGAGGTTCATGGACTGCCTTTCACATTGCACAGTCAGTGTCCATGTTCTATCCGCGGGCAGCAGCCGTTCATTTTCAATGGAAGCCGCTCATTGAATGCGGACGTCCGCGCAGGAAAATAGACTCGAGTTCTATTTTCAAAGAGCATCGCGGACATGTCCGGTCTCAGGCATGATCTGTTTTCATGTCTAACCGTTTCGACCTGATACCGGACACGTGGACGTCTCGGAGGGAGGGGCTGAAGTTACATGTGACCAAACGTGTCCACGTTTTTCCTGTTTACAATCACTTACTGTATTATCTGATTTCGTTAAACAAAAACAAGTTTAGTTACACAAAGTGAGACCAGCCTGTAAAAAATGGCTAGGCCTACTATAATGAAAGGTGTAGTATCATTGTCTTGTTCACTTCTGTTTTTTTTTTTCAGAGAACACATTTTATTATGGAAGTAGAGTGGACTGTTCCTTTATGATGCATTATTATATGGTTGTGACGTCATCTGTCGAATGCTCCATTCATTTCAACGGGGCTCCCCAACGTTCGGACGTCTGTTATTTTTCGATAACGGACGGGTTGGTCTATAACAGACCGCTGTCAATGGCAACAAGACTTTTCACTGCTAAAGCGACTTTTCAACAAGACTCTAATCAGCTGCTGTGATAGACAGCACCCGTTGTCCTGGCTACCGCTGTCAATGGCAACAAGACGTTCACTGCTAAAGCCACTGGCTTGTATACAAGTCAGTGGCTAAAGCGAATGTTTCATATCACTCCGCAGGGGGTCCGGTCTTTTGTCACTCTAATCAGCTGCTGTGATAGACAACACCTGTTGTCCTGGCTAGCCTACCTAGCTGTTGCCTAGCGGTGTTCCACAACGGTAGGCCTACTGTTTTGTTTTGCGCAGCAACAATCTTAACATTAAATAGGTCTAAAGAAATGTCCCCGCATGTGTGAATCATTTAAGTATATCCATATAATAAGCGGGTTAACTTTCGGCGAGTCGGTCGCTTTGTGGAATAGCAGCACTTCAGAGAGAACAAGACCCCTCCGCTCCGCGTCGGGGTCTAAAGATTCTCTCTGTCGTGCTGCTATTCCACGGTAGCGACCTTCTCGCCGAACGTTAACCCTTACTTAATACAATAACCAGTATAGTAGGCCTATGTGCTATGAGCTAAGTATATCAAAGCTAGTGCAATATCACTGACCAAGTTTTGTTAATGTATTATTGTAATAGTGGAATCTAAGTATTTCAAGCAGACAGTGGAAGAGGGGGGTTGCTTGAATCCCACCCGCGCCTCTCCCTCCATCAAACCTGCAACCCTCTGCTCTAAAGCAACTGGCTGACCATTTTATGATGCACACAAATCTATCATAATTTGTATTTGGACATTCCCAGATGAGATATTTTACTGTCTGCTTTAAACACTTAGATTCCAATATTACAATATTAAAACTAGTCGATAAAAGCTACGTAGGTGTCATATAACGTAGTGGGCCTTACATCACTCGTGTATTTTGTCCATATTCCCTCCGACTCTTTCCAGTACCACACCCACTTGGTGGAGGGATCAGTCGATGAGCCTCCGCTAATGAAGGAGCGGCGGACTTTAGCCGATTTACAGCTCATCGCATTGAAGTCTATGGGAGAGGATCCAGCACTTTGAAAAGAAACAGTAATGTCATAAGTCCATCCTGTGTGTATTATACCTGGCCCTTCCCAGTCTCACAAGTACAGGCCTGTACACACACACACACACACACACACACACACACACACACACACACACACACACACACACACACACACACACACACTTGACGAAGACTGTGTACCTGAGACTCACAAACACAGGAAAACACACACAAATACACACACACAAACACACAGAAACACACCTACACTTGACGAATACTGTATGAGGTTGAAACATTGTATTCATAAATTGGTGAGCATGCAACAATCTTTTTTCCTTTACATTTTTTATTTATTTTATTTAGCATTTTTTTGTACATTCTGTGTGACCCTCAATGTGCAAGTTGTAGGTCTACTTAATTGGCCAACATCATGTACAAATATAAATAATAGAGATGCACCGGATCCAAGATCCGGTTCCGGATCCGGCAGGATAATAGGGTTTTTCACAGGATCCGGATCCGGTTCCAGGATCCAGGATCCGGTAGCCGAGGCTTTTCAGTCAAAATAGTTTGAGCCAATGTGATAAAAAGGGCCCACGTGTGTGAGTAGACTATGTGTTTCAACCCTTTCGTAGGATTCGGTATCCGGTTCCGGATCCGGAAGGATCTTAAGCAGTGGATCCGGTATCCGGCAGGATCCTAAGAATCAGGATCATCTCTAATAAATAATAATGTTTCATTTCACTATGAAGATAACGTTGAAACTTAAGTTTTCTCACAGCTCTAAACAAAAGCACGAATTAATCTTCCACGTCCGTCTGAGATGCTTTCTACCATTTCACTTACTGTTGTGTGTTGGCAGGGTTGCAGTAGTCTCGCTCTATTTCATGGTTGTTGGGCAGATCTCTCCATTGTAGTCCCCTCTTTATCTGCCATTGATAAGGCATCCTGCTTCGCCCTTCAGCCTGCAAACACAGAGGATTGGCAATTTCAATAACTTTTAAACAAGGTGTTTATACATGTAGATATTTTTGAAAACAATGCAATGTATGTGGATATTTCTGACAACATCAACTTAAGATGCTCGATTACACCTAAATGGCATTTTAGATAGCACATTTGAAAATTGTGGTTTTGGAAATATGTTATTTAGGGTGCAAAAATGCACCTGTCACAATGTATTTTTTAAAATATATAAACGTTATGTGATTATACGAAAATGGATAAAAGAATATCTGAATGTAAAAATATGCGTGTACGTGTAAACCTGCACCTGAAGCTAAAATCAATCTGCAGAACTGACATGAAAAGTTTTTTTTTTTTCATTTTTGCACAGAATGTTCAAGATGAGGTCTTGAAGAAGTTACTCAATGCTACAGAAAACAGTGTCTATGTATCTACCTGTAAAAGCTAAGATTTCATCTTTAAAAGGGCTAACTTCATGCATTTTCTATGGGCAAGAGAATTGCCCACATTATTACCAGATTTCCATGTGTAAGGTAGACCGATGTGTAAAGACTTGACTCTGCTCTATAAGAATCTATGATTAACTCAATATTCCCCTGGGCCTACTTGCGGCCTACTTTTTGTGGCTATAGTCACAAATTGTTGCAAATGTGAATCCCACACCAATGCTGTTCTGCACATTAATCAAAGTCTGTCATAAACAAAGTGTATACAGTAGTTTTATACATAGGAATAATGACTCACACATACTGGTTGGGGAAAAAAACAATTTGGATATTAACAACATAATTCCCTATTAAATAGGCTTTTTCTTTCTTTCTTTTTTTTTTAAGGGCTACTTACCAACTGCAGCAGACAGATCTCGTTGCCAGTATGGAAAAAAAGAATCCTACTTGATCCAGTCGTAAGCGGCAATTATTAGGCCTAAATGAATAGAAAAATATAATAAATGCCCCTATACAGTAATGCAGTGAGGCTGGAACAGTATTGCTGGTTTAGTGCTTCTGGTGTATCGCTGCCCAGTGATAGAGCTGAGCCTGCTCCTGTCTTGATAGTAGTAGTAGAGTAACTTTATGATGCCAGTCTGGGCCAGGGTTGCCAGATGAGGCTGAGGATTTCCAGCCCAAAAAATGCTCAAAACCCGCCTAGAAGCACAAAACCCAATTCCATTGATTCCTATGGCAAAAATTGGGCGGGTTTTTCTGCAAAATGACATTTTTACCCGCGCACGGCCATCCTAACCAGCCCAATTGGGCGGGAAACAGCCCAATCTGGCAACACTGGTCTGGGCAATTTGAGGAAGTGGTCTTTGGAACCAAGAAAGGGAAAAAAAGGTTACCGGTAATTACGACCTTTTCACCACATTTCACTCAGTGGCGGAACAATTGCACACAGGGCCCCAGAGCAAAACACTGACGGGCCCCTCCATACAGCCTGCCAATGTTATAATAGGGCATGCAACAGCAATACAGGAGCGCCCCGGGCCCAGGGGCAAATGCCCTGCTTGCCCCCACCAACCCAATAGCTCCGGCCCTGGTATGATTTAATGCACTATTTAAGCAGGCAAAACCATTTCATGTTTCAAGAAAGGCTGTGATGGCCATGGCAATATAGTAGGCAGTACCTAAATAATAAAATAAAGTATTGTTTATTACGTTTAGAATTTGTTGCAGCAGATAAATATAATTAATAAATATAAAAACTTGAATTTGGCTACCCCTATTAGCCACTTAAGCTTTCGTGTGATAACATTTGGCAAAGGGTACACACATACTGTAGTGCTTATCTGGAGTTATGAGAGTTTGGCATCTGACTTATTGACAGCTGGTCTTTGTTTCTCAGAAGTGAAAAGGGCTTAAATCGTGATTTAATCGTCATATCGAAATCATGATTTCAATCAGGATTTAATCGTGGCAATAGTGACCTGCCTTCGAGTGTCCTTGAAGCCAGAACATACTGACACGACAGCGTTTCTGGCCAGAAATCTGTCCACCTAAGTTTCATGCTATTGCCTCTTACATAGGCCTAAATATTACAATTCAGTTCTATTTTGTTCAGCCTGTGTATAATTCATTCTTGGTTATATTTCAATTTTTTATCATTAAAAGAAAATTCAGCAAAAAATCAATAATCGTGACTAATAACAGTGATTCCGTTTTTGACCCAAATAATCGTGATTATGACTTTTTTCCCATAATCGTGGAGCCCTAGCGCATAGTCAGGATAATTAGAGCACTAAAGCTGTTGTGCAATAAAAGTTGTCAAAGGTCACACTAATACAGTAGTGCTTATCGGGAGTTATGGCAGTTTGGCATCTCATTTATTGACAGTCGGTCTGTGTTTCCCAGAAGTTAGATAGGTGGAGGCCAGGTCACGATACACGCTGGACCACCACTGGCACAATGGGACAGCTGTGGCCTAGTGGTTAGAGAGTTTGTCTTTCGATCTAGGGGTTGCCGGTTCAAATATCCCCTGACCTTTCCCTACTGTACATCTATATCCATGGCTGAAGTGGGGTTGCAGGTTAACCATTTTAAGAAAATGTACCATTATGACATCACGTTGGGGGTTCCGCAGCCTCATAGGAGTCTATGTAGAACCTTAGAATCCTGGGGGAGTTCCCCCAACGTGATGTCATACCTGCAACCCCAGCAAGGTACTACTGTACTTGATCATTGCCATTCTGGTAACAAGTTATTTATAAAGTCATCTCTTAATGGGATAAAGCACTGTCGTGTTAATAGAAGTTGGCAGAGGACACACTAATGTAGCGCTTATCAGCCGTTATGGCAGTTTGGCATCTAGTTTATTGACAGGCGTTTCCCAGAAGTTAGATAGGTGCAGGCCACACCACGATGAAATTGCCATTGCAAAGTTAACTGCCATAGTACTACACTACAATGACATAAAAATACATTATTACTTGGGCATTGCCATTCTGGTAACAGGTCATTTATAAAGCCATCTCATGATGGGTTAAAGCAATACAGCTGTCGTGCGATTAAAGTTGGCAATGGGCACACTTATACATTAATGTTTATCGGCAGTAATGGCAGTTTGGCATCTAGTTTATTGACAGTCAGTCTGTGTTTCCCAGATTTAGCATATACTGGCCCTGCCTTGGCCAAATGGTAGGGCACTCGTCTACAATGCGGCTAACCCGGGTTCGACTCCTGGCCCGGGTCTTTTCCCTGCCCTTCCCCGTCTCTCTCTCCCCACTCGCTTCCTGTCACCATCACTGTCCTATCATAAATAAAAGGACACTGTGTAAGATTTTTAGTTGTTTATTTCCAGAATTCATGCTACCCATTCACTAATGTTACCCTTTTCATGAATACTTACCACCACCATCAAATTCAAAGTATTCATTATGACTGGAAAAATTGCACTTTTCATACATGAAAAGGGGGATCTTCTCCATGGTCTGCCATTTTGAATTTCCAAAAATAGTCAATTTTAGCTGCAAAAATGACTGTACTTGGGCCATACTAGAAAATATTAGTTTATTACTTAGTAAACTTTCCTGAAAATATCACATTTGGCAATAAGCAGCCCAGTTTGAGCAGCATAGTTGCGGTACCTTTTTTGTACAGTGCACCTTGAACTATCACTTTCTATCCAAAGCGATTACACATAAGTACAGGGTATTGGTTACAGCCCCTGGAGCAGTATGGGGTTAGATGCCTTGCTCACGGGCACCTCAGCCATGATATGCAGTAGGGAGAGGAAGGGTGGGATTTGAACCGGCAACCCTCTGATCTAAAGCCCATCTCCATAACCACTAGGCCATGGCTATCCCATTAGGCCAGGGCTGCCACAGAAATCCACAATACTCAGTATTCAAGTATTCATTATGACTAGGAAAATTGCATTTTTTCATAAATGAAAAGGGGGATCTTGTCCATGGTCCGTCATTTTGAATTTCCAGAATTGAATTTTTGAATTTTTAGTTGGGAAAATGACGGTACTTGGGTCATACTAGAAAATATTACAACCACTGGGGTGTATTTCCAAAGCTAACCACATGAGCTACTTTGTTGTTTGCAATTTCCCATTGGCAGCTGCCAAAGTTGCTAACAGGCAAACAACTATGCTTTCGAGAAACGCACCCCTGGTGTGACTGTACTGAAGGAAAAAACACTTATATATACTATACAATATTATGACAGAAAATACACTGTTCTATAAAATAGTGCTATAATAGAAAGAGGGCAGTCATGGGTAAGTGGTTAGTGCTTTGGACTGTGAACCCAAAGGTTGCCGGTTTGACAGCCAACCTGCCAGGAACCAGTGCTCTCCCCCCATCCTCCTGAGTTACTGAGGTACCCTGCGCATGGTACCGTCCCGCTACACTGCTCCCTTTCGGGCCGCTTTGGGGGCTGCCCCCTAGCACGGTTGAGGCATGAATACAATGTCTTTCTGTGCAGTATGCACTTGTGTGCTGTGGACTGCTGTTTCACAATGATAGTGTGAGTTAGAGGTTCCCAGATGGGCTTTCATTTTCACTTCACTGCACTGGCCTACTAGGAAAAAAAGACTAAAGGGTTCTTTTTAAACATTCATTTATTCAACTATACAATATTATGAAAGAAAATATACTGTTGTATAAAATATTGCTACAACAGAAAGAGTAATACAAAACTGAGACAGACAGAACACGAGACAGAAAAATGCGATTCACTGCAGTATAGGGCAGCTGGATGTTTAAATGAGCTGGTAGATAGCTGCTTATGTGCCTATAGACCAGTGTTTCTCAAACTTTTTCAGACCGAGGATCACTTTGTCCCCCAAAAAAATAATCGGGGACCACCTGTCAACTGAATTGTCAATTGATGGATGCTAATTTGACACTGCAAATTTTTATGCAGATCACTTACTTCGTATTCACATTATAAGCCTGTCTTGTTGTGTTGAAAACATGAAAATGTTACAAATATAGCCTACTGCTAGCTTATCTTGGAAAAGTAGAAATCCCCTCGCGGACCACCTGAGCTCTGTCGCGGACCACTAGTGGTCCCCGGACCACACTTTGAGAATCACTGCTATAGACGCTAGCCTGATAAACCAGCCTAAATGTGAGATTGGATGTGTAATTTAGTCTGGCCCCGATGAATAGTACATTCGAAGATTGTTGATGAGAACAACCCATGCCTGTGCCTGTAGGCCGGCGCTCTGGCCAATCAGCGCTATCTTTCTCATTGATTTGCTTTCCCAACGTTATGAGCTTAATCGTCACTCCCTCAAAACCCCGCCCGATTTGATTCAAAACAAATCTCTGCATTGTGATTGGTTTGCTAGATTCTTGGCAAGCCTGGCAGACCACTACAACGATGCGAGGCCAGACCCACTCACAGCCAAAAAATGTTGGCGTCCAGCAGGTGGCGCTGAGTGACTGGGTGTATGAGTGTATGTGAATGGACATCAGCTTCACGACTGACTCCTTGACAGTATTAAATAACTTATTACTACAACAGAAAGGGCAAAAACATTAATACACGTTACAGTACAACATTGCGTCAAACGTACACAGCATTCACAACAACAACCACAGCAATAACTTATTACTAAAACAGAAAGGGCAAAAAACATTAACCCTCTGAGGTCTAAGGCCTTTCAGAGGCTTTTAGGCTGCTTGCACCACCCTGACATTTTCAATTATTTTCAACTAACAGTAAGAATCTATGCAAAAGTGGAATATATGGTTGTATTGTGAAAAGCCTGACAAGAAATAATCAGAAAAAAAAAATTGGATGTCATAAAAACATGTTTTATTTAAATTGAGTATAAACACAACTGTACAAAAAAACAGGTTTCAGAGGTCTTCAAAAAGTTCAAGAAAACACACAATAAATATATCTAGCCAAGACTTTTGAAGTTTGAATCTTGTAAACAAATGTGTTGGCAGCATAAAAGTGAAAAGGGCATTTAGAAATGTTTTGTTGTTTTCATACAAAATGCAAAAAAGAATGACTATGTCACTGCCACTGCCTGTCTCATTTGAATACTAATGAGATAGGTGTGAACAAACCTCTAATGGCCCACACCCCCCTGTCAATCCCCATGTGCTCTGATAGCCCCAACCCCCCTGTCACTCTACGTCTGCTGTGGCAGGACACTGTCTTTGCCTCTGAAAGGGGCGTGTTGTCACCTCTGAATAGCCACTCAAGCACCGGTACTTTACATGTGAATAGCTATAGGTGTGGCTGCTACAGGCAGAGAGTACAGAATATGCGAAGATTTCTTTTCACTTTCTTTAAATTGGGCCAGCTATATAATTTATTTAATATATATATATATATATATATATATATATATATTTGAAATCTGGAAGGTTTCTAATGGTGTAACTTATGTGTTTCAATGACAAAAACTCACAGAGTTACAGATTTGTTTTTGGAGACATGTCAAATTGCCCTCTCAAGGGCAATTAGACCTCTATGGGTTAATAGACGTTACAGTACAACATTTCATCACACGCACAAAGCATTCACAACAACAACCACAGCAGTTAAGCGCACATTCACGACAATCCATACAGCCACAGGAAAATACAGGAAAACACAGGAAAACACAGGAAAAACAATCCTCACAGCTAGTTCTACACTTCCAAAGAGCAGGAGGAGGGGGAGGGGAGGAGGAAGAGGAGTAGAAATGGAAGGAAGAGTAAGGATTGGAGGAAGGGTTTGGGCTACCTTGGCAGCTGCAGGCATGCCATTGGTGGAAACCAATGGAGGACGGACCTTAACTGCAGATTAAGTGGTCGCGTATAGCAGTGGTTCTCAACCTTTTTTTAGGCGAGGCACCCTTTAAATCCCTGAAATATTTCAAGGCACCCCAAATCAACAAGCCTTAAAGAAACACTATGCAACTTTTTCACAGTCATGAAATGGCTTGGAACTCAGGGTTTAGCTCGACTGACCCGTTATGGCGAAAATGGGAATATTTCCATCACCATCTGGTGGTTCTGCTCCGAAACAGCACTTGCAGTTTTGCCTGGAGGCGCCGCGCCCTTTGTTGTTGTGGAATTTGTGGCCGCTAGGGGCGTCTAGATTTCTATGGTGTATGAGTGGAACGAATGAGAGACCCATTCATCCCCTTCGTTTGCTAACTAAGCAGCAGCAGCTCGCTGAAAGCTGGCTACTGGCTAGCTGATTGTAAAATATCACGCTGGCATGCAGCGAAAACAACGAATGGGACTGCAAATAAAGCACGAGCTAATTGAGATGAAAGGTTTGGACAGGCAAATAATTCGCTTATGTGAACATTGGAAAAGGGCTTCAAAACGGAGAGAGCCGAACGCCAAAAGAGCAAATATGTGGATTTTATCACTCATTCACTGCACTGGGATATACGAGTTGAAATCTGATGGCGCACATTTTACTTGATGTCAAAGGACACAATCAGTCGAGCGAGGCTAAAAATGTTGTTGCCGATCAAGAGGAAACAAAGCCGGCTTATGGGTGTCCACTTTCACTTTCAACACCACACAAGATAAAAACGCGTCTTGTCACCTCGACTTGGAAATCAAATCTTTATTATTACAACAAAATAAGCAATAGCCTTTTGTCTCCTCGTTCTCCTAATGTACAGGTACTATAGTGGAAATGTGAAATAAAGACGGGGATATCTGCCGGGAAAGTGGATCAAATAATAGTATCCATCTGAAGGAAGTGCAAACGTGATTGCAGTTGTGTGAAGTGAATAAACGAAGCATCGAACTCATAAGCAAGGGGGAGAATCGCTGATAAAGCCCCTTAGAAGTGGAGAGAGCTGAATGCAAGGAAGGGAATCTGCCTAATTACAGAAGACGAAGAAATTTAATTCGCACATAATCTCAAAGCCAATGTCTGTCTAATTTAGTTCAATGCACATTTTCGGCAGAACCACTAGAGGCCGCCATAAAGTTGTTTACATCGGTGTGTTTATGTCAAAGTTGCATTAGATATCTTTAACATGGCATCGCATCTGATACCACACCTTAGAAAAGTAACACATTTGGAGACGTCACACACCCTTGGTTCAAAGTTGCAGCTTAGTGGGACAACCTAAATTTATTTTATTGTGCGTGAATGGCAGATGAAAGATTCCACTGACTAAGCATTTATTTATTAATGTAGACAAATATGTATTATATTACATAATGTACTTATCAGCCATTTTTCCCCGGCACCCTGGTTGAGAAACACTGGCGTATAGAATGCTGATCCTGTGTAGGTGTATATCAGAGAAGGAGGAGAAGGAGACGGGGGGAGGTGGAGCTTGAACAAATACAGGTGTATGACTGGTGGATTCCACAGGAGGAGGTGGAGCTTGAACTGCACCTCCAGGGAACCCATTGGTGGATTCCACAGGGGGAGGTGGAGCTTGAACAAATACAGGTGTATGACTGGTGGATTCCACAGGAGGAGGGGCCTTAACTCATTGACAGTAAATAGAATTGACGCCAAATCAACACTCTTTTGGCCTCCATTCTATTTACTCTCAATGGCCTTAACTACAACTGCTACCTGTGGAAGCTGAAGGAGGTGGAGGTCGAGGAGGAGGTGGAGGTGGAGGAGGAGGAGGTGAGGCCTGAACAAATACAGGTGTATGACTGGTGGATTCCACAGGAGGAGGGGCCTTAACTGCAACCTGTGGAAGCTGGAGGAGGTGGAGGAGGAGGAGGAGGAGGAGCAGGAGGAAGAGGAGGATAGGGCGAGGGCTGAACTAAATTAGCAGATGCCCCCTGGTTGGGAACCACAAGCTCATCGGCTCCTTCATATTGAATGAGGTACTCCGGATAGATCTGGTTCTTCTCAAAAATAACGAACGTACAGGGATTATTGACTTGATTCACACAGCTGTCAAAGGCTATCCCCTTCCATTGCACCTTGAGTGGAGGCCTCTTGTAGTGTCTTTCTCCTTTGGTGAAGTCTCCCACCAGAGCCCGGCACACAAAAACGGATTTAGTTCCCAGGCTGTCAGTGTAATCGTTGGAGTACACAGCATCTCTGGCGAAATAGGATCCTATAAAATATAGTACAGACGTGTGTTTTAGTGATGAGGTAAAACAATGGGATGAAGATAACTCAGCATTAGGTAAGAATGTCAGCAAACACATCCCCATACACTGTACGTCTTATCTGCGTATATCGTCTCAAAGTTTCCATGCTAATACAGGGTGTCCGCGGCTTTTTAAAAAGTATTAAAAGTTGATCAATTCAAAAGGCAAAATTTAATGGCCTTAAAAGTTGTAAATTTGCTCAAAAGGTATTATTTTTTTTTAAAAAGAGCTATTTTTTTTTATTTTTTTAGCATTTTGATTCTTTCATTTGATTCATTTCAGTTTTAGCATTTTTGATTTGATAGCAATTTGAAATTAAGTGGTCACGTCAGACTTTTAGCCCAAAAGTTGTCGTTTTGACTCCCGACCCGCCTGTTTGGTTCTCGCCTCGTTCTCCTCCATGACTGAGGTACCCTGAGCATGGTACCGTTCCGCCGCACTGCTTCCTTTTTGCAAAAATAATGTCTTGTTAGGACTCGCAACGAAGTGCCGTGATGGTTGTAAAAATGATCTAAAGGAAGTGGAAAAAGGTATTAAATGGTAGTAAATTTGACTTCAGCAATGGTGTATATACCCTGTAATAACACCACTGGCGCTACAGTGCATATTATTTCAATGCACTGTCCTTTACTATATACTAAGAAAGTGTTTGAACAGTTTTGTTGCAAAACGACGGATCACCATTGTTGACTCTTGCATTTTATTATAGGAAATTACTGTTCAAAAGTCCCATCATCTACAGCAGTGGTTCTTAACCTGGGGTGCGGGCACCCCCTGGGGCTGCGCCAGAGATTTCAGGGGGTGCGCAGAATTTTGTTTGTCTTGAGGTTGTGACCACAATTCTGCTTCCAAACATTATAATTAGGTCAAATCAAGACCAAATTAAAACATGTGTTGGACCTAATGTAAGTCATTAAAGTATTGAGTAGAGTCTATTGTGAATAAATTGACTGCATTTATACATTTTATGAAAATATATCCATTTGAATTCATACATATAGGTTGCTATTACTTAAGTTGTTTTCTGTCTTGTCTGCTTTTCCTCTCTGTATTTCTGTCTGTCTCTGCGTCTGTGGGTTTCCTGGCCCTGCGATGCTGGCCCTTCCTGCTTTCCAAGTCAGAGGGACTTTTCCTACAATTGTCCTGGCAGATAGCCAGATGTTTCCAGGTTGACATGAAGATTGATAACTTTGAAAGATGACGTTAGCTTTTAGGACCAAATAAAAGCATGGCTACGTCTCGGGTGGAGTTGGGCTGCCATTTTCAATGTACCATCTGTAAGGGCAGATAACCCATCGTCGCTCGCAGATTTTAAATGCTACCTCTGTTTCTGTGTGTGTTCTTTCAGGTCAATTTGATAAGGTAATACAGTGAAATTGTTAAGGTGATATAGTAATTTTATTCACATGTTTTGGTCCTTCGATAGCCGAACTCAAAAAAATTGTCCTCCCTGATATATGGAGACGTAAGGACGCCTGGACACCAAGTTTTCACTGGGATCCTGAAATAGGTGACTTTGCCTCACTACGCCTTCATATTCAGCGACGACTGACTGAGTAAAGAACCAACTGCGACCCACAGGATAGAGGTAGTATGGATTCGGATTTTTTATTTCTATTTTTTTTTTTTTGCCAGGATAGCTCGTTCCTGGGGTGACAGGTCATTGTTGATGCTGAAGAGTGTGCGCACCACGTGAGAGTCGTGGATCTTAGATGTTGAACTCTGGTCTTTCCCCCAGGACCGGGGCTTGACGGCATTCCGCAGACGTGCGTAAGTAGTTGGACTACTTAAGTCCTGGCTAGTGGCTGGTTAGGCATCAAGACCTAGGCTTGACGCTGTAAGCCCTGTAGGCTGTAATATACGTGAGTCCTTTTCAGGCAAGCATACCGGTATATAGAGTTTAGAACTCCGGGCATTTTTCGATGTAGCATTGTAAATGGCCTGTATTTGGTACTTGGGTTTGGAACCTGGGTAGCCTGTCTGTGGTACTTGGGTTTGGAACCTGGGTAGCCTGTCTGTATTCTGTCCTTGTTTTGTTGCAAGACAATGGGTTCTCATCATACGTAAGGTTTAATTTATTGCATATCAGAGGATGAGCAGTACTTCCCCGCAGTTGGCTGTTAGCTAAATGTGTAATGTAATAGTTGGATACTGAACAAATTCTGTTTATGGCAATTTTAGACTTCTGCAATTTGGCTTTATATTTTCTAAATTTTGTCATAATTGAGACAGAGGATGCTTCCCCGAAATGCAGGGCTATTTTACTTCTCAGTGTTTAATTTAGAACTGCAGGTCGTACAGTAATAGTTGGACATCTTTCTGTTTTGTTTTGTCAAAATTGATGAAAGTTTTTTTCCCCTACTTTCCAATCTGTTAAAGCTGTATGCCCACAGATTGGAGAGGGGGAGAATGGTTGGTCAGTAACTTTCAATAGAAGATGACCATGAAAAAGAAACAGTAATGAATAATAATAATAATAATAATAGTAACATGAAAAATGAATTAGAAAAAAGCAAATATATGACAAACCCAGCACATGGGATTTTAGGGCCTAAAAGACTAGTCAAGGCCAGACAAGTTGAAATAGGCCTCGGACCAATCAGATCAGTCCGTATAGAGTCAAAAGACTCACTGTCGTGGTTGGGACTATTTATTCTGACCAGGAAGTCCATCTTATTTCTGAGTGAATGTGTGTAAATGGGAAACCAACTCTTCTTAAGAGCTTAACTTACCTTAACTCACAACACTATAGTATTTGCAAGTGGCAAAGTTTTTTTTATGTTTTGTTTTTCTCTTGGCTCTAAATTATTTTTAGCCACTTGTGTTGCCTAAGCCGGTGACATATGGTGACATTTGAACCTTGGCAAGACGCTGAGGTAGTCTTTCTCTGTGATATTTTGTTTTGAGAGTCTAACTGGTGGTTTGGAACCCCACGTTAGTTGTGTCTCTTGAAGCAAGCTCATTTTGTGTCATGAGTAGAGAGTAGAGTAGAGTAGAGTAGTTTATTTGTCACATACAAAGCCATAACCAAGGTTACAGCTTGTAGTGAAATGACGGTTCTGGTACAACTCCACACCGTGCAGAGATCATAAGACTTAAAATGTGAACATAAATACACACATTAAATAAATAAGCAGTAGGCCTATAGAAAATGTTCATAGATGTCAGATTGTCCATAGCTGTGTCAATCGAGGCGAGAGTTGGACGCGTCGCATACAAAGCAGACAGCTGTGCGGTGTCCGAGGCTCCGGGTGGATACGGTGCTAGATGAGATGAGACTACATCGCGGGTGGCAAAACTGCATGCTCTCACCTCACGCTATAGGCAACACTGTGATGGTCCCCATTCATCTGGTGTCCGTGACCTCTTGTAGTCAGTAGTGCAAGGCTTGTCGGGATGACATTGTTTCTCTGCCAGGGCGGTTGGTAGGCTATGCGCATTCTGATCTCCATGGAGTTCCGTTGCGCTGCGGTGATCCGACAACATCGATTTGGATTAAGAAATAAAAACAAAAATGCAGACGGCAATAAATAGCACTAAAAAGTGCTTTCTATAAACACATCATCATATCTGTCCGAAATGTTGACTTCATATGGACTAAATAGATTTAAAAGATGAAAAAATTGCACGGTTTTGACGGAGTTACCAGAGAGGCAGCCAAACAATGCGGCGCCATGGCAACTGAGTAACACAAGTGAACATGAGTAACACAAGTCGTGAGCCTGATCATGGTGGAGATATTGAATTTATGGAAAAAAGGCATTCTGGCTCCTCAGCTTATGTGAGGCGATGGAATGTAAACTATGGCTTTAATGGAAGCCTTACAATTGAAAATTGTGAGGCCTTATTAGAAAATGTGCTTCTTCGCCACAAAGAAAAAATGGATGAGTATGAAGTAGAAGCCAGAGTGTGTGAATTATGGCTTGCTGAAGCGAAACTTAGGAATATGCAACTGAAGCATAAGCAAGCTGACAAAGTACATGACAATGATACTGTTGTGTATGTGTCCAATGACCATGTGATGGCTGTTACAAGGTGTGAGGAAGGAGGTCAATATCACGACCCTCCAGCTCCACTCACACCACCCTGTACTCTAGTTGTTCCCCCTACTCTCCCTGACGCTCCTGCCGTAGCACGAGTTGAACGGACGCCTGTCCCATTTCCTCTCTACTCACACAATGTGTTAAAGGGGGTGATGACCCTCGAGGTCAATTCTGCCACCCCTACAATGAGTAGAACAAATACTCGCTCCCAATCCTCAGTAGTGGAAAATTATTCCCAGACTGCAGATCGGGACTTATTGGATGATTTTCGAGCACTCTCTTTCCCAAAGACTGAGAATCCAGTGCGTGGCAGCCGTGCCCAGAGGAGGGGGAGGGGTAGAGGACACTTAGGGTGTATGGGTGAGAGACGAAAATATAATTTGTGCTTTGCATGTGGCATGACGGGTCATTGGGCTCGAGATTGTTCCCTAGATAAGAAGAACTGATTTGTCCAATCTCTAGTGTGCACCCAACTTGCTCTTGATGGAGTAAAAGTAGCTCGCCATGGCAATAACAATATCAGTCGCAGGGATGCGTAATTTGCAAAATATCCCTTCCACTTTGTCAATGAGCAGTGAGTGTGACATAACGTAACACTTTTTCTAAATTGATAGGTTACCTGTCTGTATGTCTGTGTTTGTCTAAATGGGCCCATGTATATGTTTGTGTCCATGTCCATGTATATGTTTGTGTCCATGTTCATGTTCATGTTTGTTCATGTATATGTTTGAATGCCGGCTGTGTGAATGCTGTGTGTGTGGGTGTGTGTCACTCCCCGGTTGTGTATGTGAGTGGTTTGCCTCACTGAGGGTAAAGTGAGAGAATGAGTGATTGTGCTGTCTAGTGAAGGACGGTCTGGTCCGTGTGGGTGTGATCCTCCAGAATGTCCAAGAGACATTTGACTTTCCTGAGTATAAACAGCAAAACATGGAATGTGTTTTTATTTACTGCAAAGTTATTTTTGGGGACCATTTTTGTTCTGTCGCATATGATGGGCTGTGTCGACATGGAGGTTTGTCATCCTGTTCTTTTCATTTTATTTTTACACATTTTGTTTCCACAATGTATTTGTTTTTGTTTCTGAAATTTCATTGTGAACCTGCATGCTCAAGCTTTTTATAGCCAAGACCATTTGAGTAATTTGAGTAGTCTTTGCAACTTTCACATGTTTCATAATCCCTAATGGATCTGTTTGTTTGTTTTTTTGTGTTTTAATACTGGTTTTGAACGTAGGCCTAAGCTTTTCTGAGGAATGGTTCGGTTTTCTTTCCCTTTTTCTTTTAATCCGTTCAGACATAGTGTTATGAATTTCCTGTTACCTAAATGGCACTACTGAACTTGTGATGCATTGTTCGCGACACTGTGTTGTCATTGTCCTGCAGTATGGTGATACTTAACTTTTCAATGACAATTACTGGATGTCGCTGGAGGTCCGGTGTGCATGAAGGCGCTTCCTCACACTGGGGTTGAGTACCTCTGAGAAGCGACTGTGCCGTGAGTGGGGTTTACCTAACTGGACTCACTAGTCTAGTCATTAAAGCAGTAGGTTTGTTTTACTATCTCCCAACTGTGATTTATTTCTTTATTTTATTTGTCTGTTTTTGTTTTTATTTTTCTCCCCTCTGTCTGGATTTGATTTTGCTTTAAGTATGGTTTATGGTTGATTGGGTCAAGATGTACAAGTTGGGTGAGATTTAACCTTGCATTTTATATAAGCCTACTTGTTTCAAAATATTATGAGAAGCAGTTATGACTTAATTGTATTGCTTTCAAAAGTGGTTATGTGCCACAGTTTCATGTGAGGACTAATCTCATCCTATCTTATTTGTGACGATGCTGACAGCAAGGTGGTTTGTGTTGCCAGTTTTATGAATTGTGTGTAGTGTTTTGATGGCATGTGTTCCCAAACTTTGTTTTCCTCTCCATATTTTAAGTGTGCTGTCCTTACTGACAAGAGTTGGGATAGGACCCTACATCTACCATGACCTCATGAACGACGGACAGTGAGACCTGCATGCCTTCTGTTACAAAGTGATTTATGCAGGCCTAACTATTGTGAGACTGAGACATGAGACTGTTTCATGTTATGTTTTGGGATTACATTGCTTTCTTTTTCATCATTTTGCTGTACAATGTTGTCCTCCCGTAATAGTGTTGTCTATTTTAATTTCAAGTACAAGTTATGAAACGATGCTTTGGGTTGTTTTGGGTTTTGTTTTGTCAACACTGTTGTTGGTAAGTTTGAATGAGTGTGTGGGTCCTTTAGAGTAAGACTATTGAGTGCTTGTTGTAAGAAGGCAATGGAAGAGACAAGGTGGTGTGGAGTCTTCCATTGTGGTGAGTGTAAATGTCTGTTGTTTGTTAAGTAACTCAAAATTAGGAAAATCTTAAGAAAACGGTAGAGAAATACAGCAACACATAGACTAAACACATTGAGTCTATTTAACTTCTAGTTATTTTCTTTGGTTTACCTTTATGGGATTTTGGTTTGTTTATTTCTTTGAAAGGTTTAATTTCAGTTTGGGACATCACCTAAGATGTCTGATTTTATTTTTGAGTCACTGCTATTGATAGCTGTAATAATTCTCTTAACATTACTCAGTGGAGTCTTTTTAGCATCTGTAATAACACATGTTATAATCAGGGATGTGTGTGTGTGTCTCTCCCTCTCAGTAGAAGAAATTTTACGACCTGTCGTAAAAGGACACTGCATGCAGGGGTGCATGGTGACAGAGTGGGGCAGACACAGACTGTGAGTAACGCTAAATTTGAGACCGTAGGAGTTTAAGGTAATGCTTTAGAGCAGTTCAAAAACTCATTCTCATTCTCATTTTTAGTTTCATTTCATTTTTCATTCTTATTTTATTTTGATTTCAGTTTGCACAGTTTGTTTATTCATTTTGGGGGTTTTTGAGTTATTTTGCCCACAAAGGCAATTGGTTTATTTGATCACTTAGAGCTGATGACATGAAGTTTGCTACGCTTGCACACAAGGATACTTAAGTCAAAGTTAGATGTAAAGCATAAAGACTATAGTTAGTTGACATGTAGTCATATCTGACATTGATGATCACATACAAGTACACTTTTTGGGATTTACTTTATTTTGGGGAACTTATTTTATTTTGGTTAACGTTAACTTTGGAGACTTGGAGTTTTAATACTGTAAGCGTGCGAAGCATTCGTGAGATTGCAGTAGGCACAAAGTACCTCTCAGATATGAGAAGTTGACCTGTTCCACAGAAAATAATTCTATTCTCTGTGGAAGGGGGGTAGAGTGTAGAAATTTTAATTATTTTGCCAAAAGAAGTGTTATAGGTCATGAACAAGTTCACTAGAATGCACCATACATGCATACAACATCATATAGGTTGAGGTTTAGTGTATACACTGACACTGATTGTTGAAAATGGTAAAATAATTTGGGTGTGTGCTAACATTTATTTGTAGTTACAGGTGGAAATTGAGGAGTGGTCGAAGAGGAGAAAATCATCATGGAAGGTTGCCAGTGGATGATCTCTCTGCCTCTCTGAGAATCTCTCAGAGCTGTCTCTCAAGGACAGAGCTGTCTCTCAAGTGAGGGAAAAAAGTTCAACATGGACAGTTGGACTGATGTCATCAAAAGGGTTGTCTCTGCTGAGATGATCTGTTGCTGTTTCCGGAGGATCAACGACTGTCGTTTTGAAAGTTTTGTGGATTAATGGACAGTGTTCTTTCTGATTGTGGACTGAGTTTGTTTCAAGTGACAAAGGGGCGTCAGGAGACGTTCCAGGAGTTTCGATGGACAGAGTTCAAGGAGCTGAGGTCAGTTGGACCTGATGGCAGGTGTGGGCACAAATGCCAGGACTGGATCCTGCCAGCTAGAGAAAGGCTGGAGGAGTGCAAAAGAGTCGCTGAGGGTTTGCCACAGTGCCATGCAGGCAAGGAGCTGATGCCAGCATCCACGGACTGGTGCCAAAGAAATGTACCAGAGATCGTCGAAAGATTGCTGAAAGACTGAGTTGAACGGTACTGGATTTGTAGGGGGTGTCTCGTGATACCTTCTCCTCAAGGGGCTCGGCCGAGTGTTTCCAAGGCTCGGACAGTCCTCATCTGGAGGGGTGCTATGGACACATGCAAAGACTGGATCTGACGGAGCAACGACAGCTGCCCATAAGGGTGGCCACGAGAGAGAGAGAGACAGAGCGATGGGCGAGGAGAGAGAGAGAGAGAGAGAGAGAGACTGGTCTGGCAACAACAACAACAACAAGATGGACATTATGGACATTAGTTAGTGACCACTTCTGCAAGTAAGACAGGTTAGGGGTATACTGCACAACTAATTGTTTCACTGAGTTCATCTTTTCCATTATTTTATTGTTTCATTTAATTTGCTGATTATTTTATTATTCTCAGGAAATTTTCTGATTTCAGGTTTTGAAGTGAATTGCATACAGTTGCATTCAACGTTTAGTGAGGAACATACTGATGCTGATTTTACAGGAGTGAATTCATTAAAGGCTGTCGTGCCACATACAAAAGTTTGAATAACATATTCACATGGGTTTGCAAACAGTGGGTGGTTCAATAAAGGGGCCATTCATAATTTCTTTGGGGAAAAAGTTTGGGTAAACGAGAGTGTCAACTTTGAAGGAAGTTTCATATTTTATTGACTGACTGTTGTACATTTTAGTGCTCAATCTTTGCCACAACAAGGTTGGGGAGGTATTTGTGCTCCTGTCTGAATGACAAAAAAACTGCTGATTTTGAGAAAGTCGTTTCCTGGACAAGCATGGGTACAGCCTTGTTAAAGAATTGAGACAATTTGGAACTGTTTATAAATTCCAGCCTAACTAATATGGAGCAGACTAACGCAGTGTAATGGTTCTGAATGGCTATGACCTTTATATTTTAACATTTTCATTCTACACACCATGCGTAAAAGCCATGGTGATTGTTAAGTAATAATGGTTAAATTTTCATAAACAGGAGGGATATGTGAATAAATTGACTGCATTTATACATTTTATGAAAATATATCCATTTGAATTCATACATATAGGTTGCTATTACTTAAGTTGTTTTCTGTCTTGTCTGCTTTTCCTCTCTGTATTTCTGTCTGTCTCTGCGTCTGTGGGTTTCCTGGCCCTGCGATGCTGGCCCTTCCTGCTTTCCAAGTCAGAGGGACTTTTCCTACAATTGTCCTGGCAGATAGCCAGATGTTTCCAGGTTGACATGAAGATTGATAACTTTGAAAGATGACGTTAGCTTTTAGGACCAAATAAAAGCATGGCTACGTCTCGGGTGGAGTTGGGCTGCCATTTTCAATGTACCATCTGTAAGGGCAGATAACCCATCGTCGCTCGCAGATTTTAAATGCTACCTCTGTTTCTGTGTGTGTTCTTTCAGGTCAATTTGATAAGGTAATACAGTGAAATTGTTAAGGTGATATAGTAATTTTATTCACATCTAAGAATCCTTGTAATCATTCACTTAAATCATTTTTTAGTGTGTATACACTATACACTGGGTTGGGGGTGCGCGGCTGGTCTTTGGCACAGGTTAGGGGGTGCTTCAAGAAAAAAGGTTAAGAAACACTGATCTACAGTATGTGTGTGTGTGATTTAGCTCCCAGGTTGTTGGTGTAACTGTTGGACTACACAACATCTCTGGCAAAATGGGACCCTATGAAACACAGACGTGTAATCTTTCAGCCAGCATTTTAATCAGTGGTGTAGTCTACTTTTTTGTAGTGGGTATACTGTATATTTAAGCATTTTTTGAAGTGGGTATACTGTATATATTTGTGCTATTCTAAATAATGGATCAATCAATTTTAGGTGGGTACACTGAAATCCCTGAGATTTTGAAGTGGGTATACTGCGTATACCTGCGTTCTACGTAGACTACACCACTGATTTTAAAGGTGCACTGTGTAGGACGGTGGCCAGAATAGGTATTGGAACTATGCTGCTGATTATGGAAATTGTGCCACACATTGCCAAATTTGATCTTTTCATGAATTTTACTTAAATAATACATTTATATTTACTAGTATGACCAAACTACAGTAAGTTGTGTAGTTAAAAATTGAAACTGAAAATTCAAAAAGCCAGACATGGAGAAGATGCCCCTTGTGAATGTATGAAAATTGCTAATTTTCCCAGTCCAAATGAATATTTCAAATGTGATGGTGGTGGTAAATATTTGTTAAAAAAAAAAGGTTAACATTTGTGAATGTGCAGCATAAAATCTGAAAAGAACCTGCTAAAACTATTACACAGTGCACCTTTAAATCAATTATTAGTTAATTTTGTTTCAGACATGTCAAAGTCAGCTGTCAAATGTCATGCATCAACATCTTTGTGACCATCTGATGAAGACGGAAGTCTCGTCGTCAGGGAAAAAGATAAAACATTTACTTGTGTGAAACAAAAGAAACATACGAATTGTATCCTATCTCATAATAAAGACATACAAATAAAAATAAAAAACAACCTTTGGGGGGCGCTGTAGCGCAGCACGCTAAGCCCCCCACATTTGGGCTTGCAGGCCCACGGGGATCCCGGTTCGAGTCCGGCCGGGGTCATTTCCCGATCCCCATCTCTCTGTCCCACTCACTTCCTGTCACCATCTCAGACTGTCCTATCAAATAAAGGCATTAAAGCCCCTAAAAAATGTTTTAAAAATAAAATAAATAAAAATGAAAACAACAACCTTGGCCATAGTATGCTCCGTTCCTGCCAGAAACTCTCCAGTCGATATTGTCACGGCAGATAGCGTCCACATGTTGTGACCCAGTGCCATAGAAGAGCAGTCTCTCGTCAACGTCTTTGCAATTTTTGGCTTTCATGTTGTCTCTCTGTCTGTTGAATATAGGTGATCAAGATACTGAGTGTTTCTTAATTAGAATTTACGTTCATAAACACCTTGAGTACAAGAGTACAAGATCTAATTAATTTATTATACAAGGGTCAACACACATATTCACGGCTCTAAATTAACTTTTTTCATCATCAGCCAAAATTGCTAGGATGTAAATGCCACTAGCCAAACACACAGGGTACATTCCAATATGCAACCTTGCGTCCTCCACTTGTGCTTGTGGCCTCACATTTTGCTGATGCCACGCCTCCATGGAGAAAAACATTAAGTTTGCCCGCCGTCCGCCTAGCCACAACCATTTCTGAGGGACTATCCCGTTTGCAAATGAGAAAATGACTTTACAACTGTGGTTTTGCAAGAAATTGAAATATAATGCTGTTGTCAGTGATTTCATCACGACGTACTGTATTACTTCCTGGTACGAGGCCACAAGCACAAGTGGAAGACGCAAGGTCACATATTGGAACACACCCAAAGTCTCTAGTAAGATGTAAACGGGCCACGCTCTCATTGTGACGCAACACCTTCGGCGTTGCTTCTAGTCAGGCCAAGAACAATGCAAATATCATTTCTGATCTCCCAGAGAAAATGGATGTCTGAACCAACTTAAGGTACATGATTAATCTATAAAGTTGAATTGAATTGAATAAATAACGTCTATGTTTGTTTGGAAATATGGAAAATAAATATAAACCTACAACTTGAAGAAGTTCCACAAGAGTAAATTCTGAATCCGTTCAATAGATAAGATGTTCCATCCTGACATTGTTCTGTTGAAGAGACTAAGGATTGCTGAGTATTCTGATGATGATGTCTTCAGATGTATTCTCTGTTAATAGAAGGACATCAGATTTATTAAAGGGACACTGTGCAGGAAATGGTCAAAAAAGGTACTGCAACTATGCTGCTCATTGAAACTGGGCTGCCTATTGCCAAATTTGATCTTTACATGAAAGTTTACTAAGTAATAAACACATATTTTCTAGTATGGTCCAAGTAGAGTCATTTTTGCAGAAAAAAAATGCTATTTTTGGAAATTCAAAATGGCGGACCATGGAGAAGATCCCCCTTTTCATGTATGAAAAGTGCAATTTTTCCAGTCATAATGAATACTTAGAATTTGATGGTGGTGGTAAGTATTCATGAAAAAGGTAACATTAGTGAATGGGCAGCATGAATTCTGGATATAAACAACTAAAAATCTCACACAGTGTCCCTTTAAGGTGAATTCAGGTAAATTGGGCCACTTTTTCCCATTCACTTATATGCAAAAAAGTGGCCCAATTTACTTGAATTCACCCCTACATTAAATTAAAAGGTAAGCCTACAAGGCCAACTCCAGCTGTTCACAAAAGAACACCCCACCCTACCAAGAGTATCAAATCAGTCAGAAAATAGAAATAAAATGGCATAAAATGAACAAGAATCAGGTGAATAAGGTTAAAAAGAATGGAATGGTCAAAAAAATTACAAGCCCCTGGTGGCAACATGTGTGAGGAAATTTTAGAAGTTTAGAATTTTAGAACTAAGCTTAAACTGAGAAAATCTGTAACACTTTACTATACCGGCATCATATGTATGACATAACAGTGTCGTAATGCAGTCATGCATGTGTTATAAACATTTTGTCACTGCCATACATATTTTCTGACTATGTCATTAAGTTTAAGTTTATGACAATTACATAGTGTTTATGACATGTGCATCACTGCGTTATAACACTGTCATGTACAGTATAACCAGAAAATCTTATGCGCTACAATGCATTTCTTTGTGTATTTAGTTTTACTGTACCTCATACCCTACTGAGGGCAACAGCTTTGAGTCCCAATAAAGTGGTGTACCGTTGCGGCCCAACTTTTCACTGCACAAGAAAAAGGGGACAAAATGAGGATAAATGTGGACATGTAAACATGTTGTCCCTTGTCTGTCTATGCCTAATGCTGGCCCTATCAATCAGTAAAGTACTATGTAGTCATTTGTCTGGTGAATTAGTGAAATATAAAGTCATTTGTCCAGTGTAAGTGAAAAACTCACGTTGCATTCTGAAACATTGGTCGTCTTCTCACACGCCTGACCTTGTGGGTAGTGAGGTTTCTTTGGACCATATCTACAGGGTAAATGTCACACAGATCAGATGAAGGAGAGCATTGTGCACATCCCAGGGAAAGGTGTAGGTCGAAGGCCAACTGTAGTTTTCAGAGTGAGAAGTCAGCACACTTAGAATCCTTTTTGTTGTATTTTATTATTTCATGGCAGGATAACGTTTCGACCTCAACAGTCTTCTTCAGATTAAGAATGAATTCTGGAAATAAACAACTAACAATCTTACACAGTGTACCTTGAGTTTAAAGACTGAGTTTGGTTCACCTTAAAAGGATACCACTGTGAAAATAGCCTGAGTCAATGATGTTTTTTGGAACTCAGACGTCAGGTGGTACAACCATAGCTATCAATTCAATTCATTAGTAATTTGGTAATTAATGTACAAGCAACACATTTAGTAGGATAGGAAAGTAGGCTACTGTACCTGGAAAACTGAGCTCATACTCGAAGAGATCGAGAGCGAATTTCACTGTTTGTTTTCCACCATGATATCGCCTCTCCAGGCCTCCACATGTCTGTGGAGGAATACAAAAACAACAGGGCAGTCATGGGTACGCGGTTAGAGCAGGGGTTCCCAACCTTTTTCAATTTGGGGCCCACTCAAAATTGTCAAAAATGTTCGGGCCCACCTCTGATCCAATTAAGACTAATACTCAAATAAATCAACAGCAACACACACACCAAAATATCCTTATTGTTTTTGGAAAATGATTTCAAGGCCCACTTGGATACCTTCGGGGCCCACCAGTGGTTGGGAACCACTGGGTTAGAGCATCAGACTTGTCGAAGGTTGCCGGTTTGACTCCCGTCCCGACCCACCAGGTTGGTGGAGGGAGTTATTAACCAGTGCTCTCCCCCATCCTCCGCCATGGCTGAGTTACCCTGAGTATCTCTAGAGTAACTGCCCAGCTGCGCAGCACAAAATCTGTTCGCCATGTAACATAAATGTGGAGCAGAAGTCATTCCCATATCGTCAGCTTGCTACCAAAACCGCCTAAGTCCGATTTTGGGGTTTTCGGAAAACAGGGAAAAACTAGGCGCCAAAGGGGGCGCCAAACATCAGTGGCGGTTCTAGGAAATCTGAGACCCTGGGCAAAGAGCAATTGTGAGTCCCCCCTAATCATTTTTGTCAAAGGAGATTATTGCAGAACTCCCCTTTTTTACTCCCCTACCACATCTGCATCATCCTGTCATAATGTCTGTGTCATTGGTCCACTACAAACAGTACCTGTCTAAGATGTTAATTTATTTTCTTTATTTATTTTGAGTGAAGCTGCAAGTCAAACATGAAATGGCTCCTAAGGAAAACAAAACACTTTAAAATAAATTATTTTAATGCAGCACAACAATGCACTGCGCAAGATTTTCATAGTTATACTATCACTGATTCTTGAGAAAGCGGCTAAAACATGTCTCTGCAATAAACTGCCAATTCTGTTGAAAATAAACTACATTTTCATGAACAAAATGAATCCAGGTAAAGACCCAGGGGTCTGTTATACAAATGTACAGTCGTTTGAAATATTTAAGTGTAATTTTATTACTTTTCATGGCTATAAACCTGCCCACACCCTGTAAAAACAGCTGTCCCAAGGACAGACATCATCATTTCAATTGAGTTAAAATGTAAAAATCACTGATATTATTGAATAATATCACCCTGATGTGAAAGTCCATATTGAAGTGGTTCTGCAGATATGCACATAGTGCGTGTAAAGCAATATTTACTACTATTTTCTGATTGCTCAAAGTGTGTCCAGCATATTAGTCACCACCGTCAGATTTTTTTAAAAAGACAATAAAATCAGGTATGCACAAGGTCATTGTCATTACTTAGGACCCCGTTTCAAACCTTTAGCTCTACTGAATACTTCACCATCACTGAAGCTCCTGTAAGTTTACTAATTTGCCTCAATTTGTTAATTTGTTTGGACACTGATACTGTCCCAACCATAAACTGTCAACACCGTCGGGGGGTTTAATAGTATTATGTTACATTAATGTTAATTATATATACATTTTCAGAAGCGGCATGAAGCCCCTAAGAAACAGAGCGAAAACGAAGTGGCTAATGTGAGCAAAAAATGCACAATATGTAAAAGAGTGTTTTTTTGTCTTACACCGTCAGATGTCACCACCGTCAGATTTTGTTCCGCTCATCATCTTGTTCCATATTTTACTAAATTGTGCTGGTTAATGAAACATTACCAGACATGTTAGTAATAATTGTGACCCAAACTTATACTCCAGCCTCCACTGAAGTGCATTTGGAGGGTTTTTTGTCACAAAACCTGACGGTGGTGACATCTGGTGTAGTTCACAAAAAAGCATGTGTTTTACATGTTTTTGACAAGTTTTAAGAATATGCTTCCAATAAGTATCTACAATTATGTTGAATTGTAAAAGTAATTCACTTAAATACAGTTAACATATTTTTTAACTTCTAATTCTGTCTGACGCTGGTGACAAAACCAAGAAAGAGCCCATTTTATGAAAAATGTAAAACATGGGGAGCTTGGCCAATACATTCACTGCACAGCCAAGACCTTCATCTATGATAATACACCTCTATATTTTGGATTTGAACAACTTAAAACCTGTTTATGCCACATTTTCAATAATCTAGGCCTACTTCCTAGAGTATCTAACAAATGAAGAAAAAACTCATGCACAAACATACTGTGCACACACAAAAATAAAGTGTTTATTCTAGATGTCATTGACTTGAGAGGGCTATTTATTTTGCTAAATGTAGGTAATAATTAGGTCACTTTCACCACCTTCAGATTACTGTCACCACCGTCAGTTCTTAAGTCACCACCGTAAGAAGGAGTTTTGGACATTTTAAATGAATGTCCTTACAAAATTTTCCTTTGGAGTTGTTGAATTACCAAAGTAATTGCAAATTTAAGCCTACACGAATATTTGTGAAATTACAAAAAATTGTTTGATCTATTTAGGCATTAAGTAAGCATTGTCTGACAGCACATATTTTTAAATTAGAACACATGAAGCCGTATTAAAATAGAATGAAAGTGAATTTTCAACATTTAAAGGCGTACAGTGCCCTCCATTATTATTGGCACCCCTGGTTGAGATGTGTTTTTTAGCTTCCAATTATTATTATTTTTCTCTAAATAATATGGGACCTTAATGGAAAAAAAGAGAAAAATCCAACCTTCAATACAAGTGCATTTATTCAGTGGGGAAAAAATCCCACATAAAGAAATAATTATTTGACATCAAATAATGTGTGTCACAATTATTAGCACCCCTATTGTTAATATTTTGTACAACCCCCTTTTGCCAACAAAACAGCACCTAATCTTCTCCTATAATGTTTCACAAGATGGGAAAAGACAGAAAGAGGGATCTTCAGCCATTCCTCTTTGCAGAATCTCTCTAAATCATCCAGAGACCTGGGTCCTCTCCTCTGCACTCTCCTCTTCAGCTCACCCCACAGGTTCTCAATGGGGTTGAGGTCTGGGGACTGAGATTGCCATGGGAAGAGCTTGATTTTGTGTCTGGTGAACCATTTCTGTGTAGATTTGGCCATATGTTTAGGGTCATTGTCTTGCTGAAAGACCCAGTGACGACCTATCTTCAGCTTTCGGGCAGAGGGCAACAGATTTTGATTTAAAATGTCCTGGTATTTCAAAGCATTCATGATGCCATGCACCCTAACAAGCTTCCCAGGGCCTTTGGAAGCGAAACAGCCCCACAGCATCACTGACCCACCCCCATACTTCACAGTGGGTATGAGGTGCTTTTCAGCATGCGCATCTTTCGTGGCACGCCAGACCCACTTAGAGTGTTTGTTGCCAAAAAGCTCAATCTTGGTCTCATCTGACCAAAGCACACGGTCCCAGTTGAAGCCCCAATACCGCTTGGCGAACTCCAGACGTTTGCGTTTATGATTGTGGGTGAGGAAAGGTTTTCTCCGTGCATGCCTCCCAAACAGCTTGTTGGCGTGTAGACAGCGCCTGATGGTTGATTTGGAGACTTTGTGACCCCAGGATGCTACCATTTGTTGTAATTCTGTAACAGTGAGCTTTGGAGATATTTTGATTTCTCTTACCATCCTCCTCACTGTGCGTGGTGGCAAAATAAACTTGGGTCCTCGTCCAGGCTTGTTTACCACTGTTCCAGTTGTTTTGAACTTCTTAATTATTCCTCTCACAGTAGATATGGGCAGCTGCAGTTGAGTGGCAATCTTCTTGTAACCTCTGCCTGACCTGTGAAGGTCGACGCACATCTGCCTCACTTGTATGCTGTGTTCCTTTGTCTTTCCCATGTTTAAGAGTGGATAAGAGAAATGGCCTCGGTGTCACATCATATTTATACCCCAGGGAAACAGGAAGTGATGAATTACTAATTAAATGTTCCTACATACTCTGGTAAACTTTGTAATCTACTGTAGAAATGACAGAAATGCTTCAATTATATTTATTTCCTGGGAATTGTTAAGGGTGCCAATAATTGTGGAACAGGTGATTTAATGAAAAATAATTATTTTTTAGTCAGGGATTTTTTTATTTTCCTACAATTCATTTGAGTTGAAGGCTACATTTTCCTAAAATTTTCAGTGTGACAGTATTCTTCTGCAATAAACACTGAATTTATTTTAAGGCTTTTAACACATCTCAACCAGGGGTGCCAATAATTATGGAGGGCACTGTATGTGTGAACCAAAAAATACACATAATCACTTAAAAACTCCAGATACATATGCAACCAAATCAATACACTTTTTATTGCTTTTAAATTGTGTCTGACGGTGTTGACAAAAAACAAGGTATGATCGGAGAAAAACCTGATTTCTGAAAAAAATTCAAAATGGGGAGATTGGCCTTGTGCATTTCTGAAAAGCCAAGTCCTTTGTCTACGAGGATACTGTATACCATATCATTTTGTAATTCACTTCGTTTTTTTCTTTCGAGATTACAACCTGTTTTAGCCACTTTCTCAAGAATCAGTGCTATTCTTTTTTTTTCCAAACTTCAATCCTGGATATGGTGAATTATTGAAATACTTTTGTAGACCTTGTAACAATCTAGCATGCTGATAAATCTCATGTCCAACAGATTTTCACAGATTTCTTTTACTTTCTAGCACTTTCAGTCATGTTTGCTTCCAATGAAGCATTATTTATATTCTCATCCAAAGTATTACTCTTTTTGTCATTGTGCCAGAGCAATTACTATAATGGTAATACATTCATTGCTCATATCAGGGCAGATCCCGACTGCAGTGCCACACAGAGTATGCCATGCAGTGACGCCCAATCTCCATGTTGAGGTCCCATCAGTCATGGAGGAGGATGAAGGGGTGGGGCACTTCTTTGGCCCTTGTACCTCCTCACAAACTGTCTCCTCCTTGTTTATCATCTTTGCTTAACTTCTGCTCCTCTCCATGCTCATAGAACGGCCCCACCCTCCCAACCTTGCCCATGACCGAGGTAACCTGGTCATAGAACTGTGCCCCGCCCACTTCAACACCACGACCGTGGCATTCAGAATATGGTATAGAACCACTACTGGATACTTTACACATTGGAGTTGGTCATCCTACTGTGTATGCAATAATACATTACACCAATGACTAGATAAACCCATTACTATTCCAAATATACATTATAAAACAATAGATAAGGATATGATGCAGTCTTCTATAAATCTGTGATATCATCAAATAAAGCACATGATTAATAATTGCTCAATTCGTTTCAAGGCTACAACTATTAATTCATGGACACAATTTCTAACCAGGATGCTTTACGTGGGTCTTAGTGCACATGCACGCTGTACAGCCTGCGCGGTACTACTCCACCAAAAACAAGCCTCATGTAATCTTCATGTTAGTGTTTAATACCCTTACCAGAGGGGGTTCACGCACCGTTGATACTGCAGCTAGTTGGCGCTCGCAGGCGAGTGAATGGATGTCAATGTGGTTTTCACTTGCCCACTTTCGCCCCCTAGTGGGCACCCAAGAGGAAAGGCAAAGCTTACTGGCTGCAATGGGAAACAATGAGTGAAGCCTCTCCTCTACTGTAATTTCTCTGTCTTTGGCTGCGTTCCAATATGCAACCTTGCTTCCTCCACTTGTGCTTGTGGCCTCGCCCGCCTCCTGGCCCCTCCTACGTGGAGAAAACAATAAAGTTTCCCAGCTCTCAGCCTAGCCACAACAACTTTTGGGGGCCTGCTTTTCATTCACCTTCCCAATTGCAAATGAGAAAAAGACTTTAAAATTGAGCTTTTGCAAGATATTGAAATATAATGCTGTTGTCAGTGATGTCATCATGACATATTACTTCTTGGTGCGAGGCCACAAGCACAAGTGGAGGAAGCAAGGTTGCATATTGGAATGCACCCCTTACCTCATACGCTCTCCATATTCCCTCCGCCTCTTTCTCTTCCCAGTACCATACCCACTGGGTAGCTTTCGAGACACGGCGGACTTTATCCAACCCACAGGTCATCGTGTCGAAGTCTATGGGTGAAGAGCCGGTGCTGGATAAGGGAATCAATAATATTAAGCAGGGCTGGACTTGCTCTTTCTCTGTTAATATTGTTTAAAGGGACACTGTGCAGGAAATGGACAAAAAAGGTACTGCAACTATGCTGCTTATTGAAATTGGACTGCCTATTGCCAAATTTGATCTTTACATGAAAGTTTACTAAGTATTAAACAAATATTTTCTAGTATGGTCCAAGTACAGTCATTTTGGCAGCTAAAAATGGCTATGTTTGGAAATTCAAAATGGCGGACCATGGAGAGGATCCCCTTTTCATGTATGAAATGTGCAATTTTCCCAGTCATAATGAAAACTTATAATTTGATGCTGGTGGTAAGTATTCATGAAAAAGGTAACATTAGAGAATGGGCAACATGAATTCTGGAAATAAACAACTAAAAATCTCACACCGTGTCCCTTTAAATCAGTGCTATGTTGCTTGAAATATCATAAAACATTAATATACCTCCAATTTTCCTTTTCATTCAACAGTTTTTAATCTTAATTCATTAGGTTTCAAATGGCTTTTATAGGATTTTGTTATTACAGAATCTTCAAGTGTAAATGTTTAGACAATGAAAAAAAGCTTATACTGTTCAGTGTTGCCAGATTGGGCAGGTGGCCGCCCAATTGGGCTACTTGGGATGAGCGTCGGCAGGCAAAAACGGTAAAACTTGGCCATTTGGCGTTTTTTTTTTTCAGCCGTTTTGTTGACCCATAGAAGTCAATGTAATTTGTTGAATTTGGGTGGAATTTAGCGCAATTTGGCGGTTTTTGAGAACCTTTTGGGTGGGATTTGGTCAGACACATCTGGCAACACTGATACTGTTGTGTGCTGGCAGGGTTGCAGTACATTACATTACATTACATTAAACACTTTGGAGTTTCTTTTGCCTTAAGACATGTAAAAGTACCATGAACAGGGATGAGGAGGCATACATGCTCTCACACACCTGGACCACCATCCTAAGAGGACAACTCTAACAGCAGGAGGTGTGACCAACCTGTCACACCTGGCACACCTCCACAACAACATCAGCTGTTTTTAAAGCACGTCACTCATCAACATCACAGTGACCCTCTGATGAAGACGGAAGTACACCGTCGAAACATGTCAGGTAAAAGATAAAAACTTTTACATGTCTTAAGGCAAAAGAAACTCCAAAGTGTTTAAGTTAAACAGTTAGACATAATGAACTTAATACATATTACATTACATTGCACTTAGCTGACGCTTTCATTTATTCAAAGCGACTTACAACTATTATTTTTCAGGGTATTGGTTACATTCCCTGGAGCAATATGGGGTTAGGTGCCTTGCTCAAGGGCACTTCAGCCATGGATGGAGATGTAGGGAGAGGTCAGGGGGGATTTGAACCGGCAACCCCCAGATTGAAAGACCAACTCTCTAACCACTAGTATAGGCCACGGCTGCCCCAGTCCAACACTATGATCTTACTGCTGTGTGCTGGCAGGGTTGCAGTAGTCCCGCTCTATTTCCTGGTTGTTGGGCAGATCTTTCCATAGTAGTCCTCTCCTTATCTGCCACTGATAAGACATCTTGCTGTGTACTGTACGTCAGCACAGTCTGTAGGCCTATACACAGTGAAAATATATTGGCATACATTTTGTAAATTGACATTGAGAATGTTTAATAAGGGTCATGATCATATGCTGTATATTTTGCGAAGGTTTTATCAGCCACACCCAACCCACTTTCTCTGTGTGATCAAGAAACACCTCAGGAGGTCTGGCCAAAGGGGCTAGGTCTACCTGGAGACAATGGAAGCCCCCACAGCTTGGAGACAGACGGGGGATGGTCACTCTCTACTACAAAAAAGGCAGATACACTAGGGAAACACAGATTTTGCTGGCCTGTTGCTCTTAGGGTGAGGTCACAAGAGAACAGAATTCAAAAATGCTTTAATTATTTGTAACTTCATGCCAGATGCTTTGGATAAATAAACCCGCTAAAATCAAGAATTGGCACCATGCTCTCTGACTCTTTAAAAAGAGCACGCTGGATTCTAGCCAACACATAGTAAGTTTGGAAAATGATTTTGAAATGGGTTTACAACGTTTGGAACAAAATGGCTAAAATCCAACAACAGATGACATAGAAGGAGGAGACGTTCCGGAATGAATATGTGTCTTCCGGAATCACTATGACGTGAGGTTCTATTCTGCCATTATATGTTGGCCATGCACAGATGACACAGAAGCAGGAGACGGTTCCGGAATCAATGGGTTGATTCCAGTATGTAGACTCCCGTCCTCGATCTGTGCATAAGGTCTCGCGTTTCGCTGTCCAGCCTCCGTGGAGAAAACAATAAAGTTTCCCCGTTGTCAGGCTGGTCACAGCAACTTTTGGGGAACTGTTTTTCACAGAGACAATGACCATTAGAATTGAGCTTTAGCGGGATATTGAAATACAATTCTATTGTTGGTGGTCATCACGAGGTCGCAAGGAGGCAAGTGAGCAAGGTAGGACGGGAGTCCGCATATTGGAACTCACCCAATACGTGTCTTCCGGTAATCAATGGGTCTTTCTCAAACCTAGGACAGTGTCCTGTCAAGTGTATCAGCCTAATTAGTCACGCCCAGTGATTGGATACTCTTTGGTGAACTCTACAGAATATCCAATCACTGGGTGTGACTAATAAAGAGTATCCAATCACTGGGCGTGACTAATTAGGCTGATACACTTGGAAGGACACTGTCCTAGGTTTTGAGAAAGACCCTATACGACGTAAGGTTGTACGCTGCCATCATATGTAGGCCACGTGCCCTTTTAGGAAGACTGGATGGAGAATGAATGGATGTCAATGGGAAGAGTCCACGCCCATGTGGAAATCTGGACTTTATCACACTTTATTGCATCGGTGACGCATGCTACGCTTGGTTTACGATCTAGTTAACCCAGAGACGTTCCATTATGAATCATATAAGAATCTCTGGTTGCGTTGCCCAACATTGACTCAGGCACCTGGCGCTGCATGACGTAGCATTCAGGGTCATGAGATAAGAGATGTTTGTATTATAATGTTGGGATGTCAGAGCTGACTGAACACATTCAGTCATGGGTGAGCGGTTAGGGTGTCAAACTTGCATCCCAGAGGTTGCCGGTTCGACTCCCGACCCGCCAGGTTGGTGGGGGGAGTAATCAACCAGTGCTCTCCCCCATCCTCCTCCATGACTGAGGTACCCTGAGCATGGTACCGTCCCACTGCACTGCTCCCCATGGGGCGCCACTGAGGGCTGCCCCCTTGCACGGGTGAGGCATAAATGCAACTGTGCTGTGTTCACTTGTGTGCTGTGGAGTGCTGTGTCACAATGACAATGGGAGTTGGAGTTTCCCAATGGGCTTTCACGGCTTTCACATTCTAATGGAAGATTCATGTTTTTATGTGCTTCAGTTCAAGGCAAGTTTTTTTTTTTAAAGGGCTTGGGCATTCAGCAGGCGTTTTTTGCAGGTGCTTTAGGCATCCATGAGTTAATCTGGGTATACTATCTTTGGCCTATATACATGCACAAAGGGCAATGTCAAATATCTTACATTTAAGATGTGCAGACCCAAACACACTATGTATATACATACAAATTAGACTGTTTAGGCAATTGAGGAACAGGACTGGATGACTGTAGGGTTCTTTCTGTGTATGCTATTATGCCTGCTCTTAAGTAGGCAGAAACAAAATTAAAAAAACTAAATTAAAAAAACAAAACTTAGCTGATCTCAAGTAGGCAACATCAATATACTAATACACTACAATTGGTAACAACAATATAGAAGTGTAAAGGTGAAAGCCCAACTTGGAAACTCCAACTCCAACAAAAATATTCAGATACGTGGGAACAGCACCTTAATTGGGTAGCCTCATCACCATTTTGGTGGCAATATGGTTTATAACTGAACCTCTTTGTTAATTATTAAGTCTAAGGTTTACACAAGCAACACCAACAAGCAAACATATACTCACCAGCGCTTAAAATATTCCAGGAACACAAAGCCTCCTCAAGTCAGTCTGGACAATCTGTATATTTCCTGTGCACTTCGTATCTACTAGTTATGTTGGCAATGATTATGTCCCCGATTGTAAGTCACTTTGGTTAAAAAAGCACCTTCCAAATTCAATGCAATGTGATGTAAAGTAAAGAAGCCTCGTGCAGTCCGTCGGGACAATTCGACATACTTGAGTAACCTGCGGCTGACGTGCTGAAGTAACCTACATCCTGTGTTGCCAGATGTGTGATAATTACGGTATTTGTTCCATAATGTTGTCCTCTGTACGATCAAAAAAACGCGATATACAATAATTTCAGAGTTGTCCTTCAGTTCATGTACTGTAGATGCCTTGAAACAACAATTTGGGTCTTGTATGATAATTTCCTCCCAAAAAGCCCCGAAACGTTTTGGTGCAATAATTCACTACTTTCCATCTGGAAACACTGCCTGAAGTAATCTGCAGCTCTTCTGTGATGCAACACGCAGTCAGGGCCGATGCTAAGGTTTTGGAGGCCCTAAGCATAACTGCCCCGGAGCCCCCCCCCTTATAATTAAATAATAAAAATCATGATCTAATAAATATATGTTTTGTAATGTAATTAATTTTTTTTCATGATGTGTTTTTAGGTCAATATCAATTTAAGAGGCCCCAACTTTGCTGGCAAAAGTGGTTGGTGCTTCAAGCACTGGTTGGTGCCCTAAGCACCCTGCGTATTCTGCTGAAGTTTAGCGGCGGCCCTTGCACACAGTCCTTATCTAATCCTGATGAACCTCAAGCGCTCTTTGAAACCAGGAACAAGAGAGGGGGGGGGGGGGGGCAATGTCTTGCCTGGCATGAACCTTTCCTCCCCATGCTCACCATGTCATTTCTCCACGTTAGTGGCTGAGGAACATATTTTGCACACCCTACGCGTTATTATATGGTAAGTGTCTTTGAGTATTCAGGGAAGGGAAGTGTACAGGTATAAAACTCCATTGGTTTTACTCTGCCTACTTTATTGCTGTATAGCCTATATCAAATTGTGTGCGTGCTTGTATGCGTTCGTTGCCTACACCTGCACATGTTTGTCTGTCTGTCTGTCTGTGTATGAGTATGCATGTATTTCATATTCCAGACTAAGCAAACTGTGAAGTCATTTCTGTCTGTCTGTCTGTCTATCTGTCTGTCTGGTCTGTTAAAAGCACTGTGTAAATATTTGTTTACTTTACCTTACTTCATACATTGTAGATTGTACAGTGTGTGTATGTAGTATTTTCATAGCTCAGTATTTATGGAGGCAAAAGCGTAACCATGGTGATACACTTTACAATTAGACGTTAGGGGAGGCACCCTTTCAATTCATGAAATATTTAAAGGCACCCCAAACCAACAAGCCGTAACATGGTATCGCATCTGATACCACATAAGCTTAGAAAAGTAACACATTTGGAGACGTCACACAACCTACGTTTGAAGTTGCAGCTGACTGGGGCGACCTATACTTACTTTATTGTGCATAAATGGCAGATGAAAGATTCCACTGACTAGCATTAACTTATCAATTTAGACAAATATGTATTATATTACATAATTTATTCATCAGCCACGTTTCCGCGGCACCAGTGAGGGGGGCCTGCGGCACCCCAGGGTGCCCCGGCACCCCTGTTGAGAAACACTGGCATAGTATATCCAAGCAAAATCATTTGAATATTCAGCATGTTTCCAATTACCATGGCCATATAAGTAAGTAATGTTCTCTGCAAAATTCTATAGGAATGTTTCAAAAACTTTTTCAGACCAAGGACCAGTTTGTCCTCCCAAAAATGTTCAAGGACCACCTGTCAACTGAAGTTACATTCGATGGGTGTCAATTCGACACTGCTAATTTCGATGCAGATCACTCACTTTTTATTCACATTACAAGCCTGTCTTATTGTGTTGAAAATAAGACTTCTGCTATGTTTAGCTTTGTAATTATGTTACAAGTAGCCTACTGCTAGCTCGTCTTGGAAAAGTAGAAATCCCCTCACAGACCACCTGTGGTCCCCGAACCACACTTTGAGAATAACCGTTCTATAGGCATGTGTTGTGGCTGATACATGAAACGTTTTTAAAACATAAACCAACCATTAGTCAGCTGTTGTGTCATACATGTGGGCAAAGAGCAGAATCATAGTTCTTATCAGGAGCTGTGACGATTTGAAATGCTACTATTGATAGTTAATCTGTCATGTTGTGACATTGTGGGCAAAGAGCAGAATCATAGTTCTTATCAAGGGTTTGTGACGATTTGAAATGTTACCATTGATAGTTAAAGATATGACAGTTTACAATCTGATCAGTGATAGCTTCCCAGACGATATGTATACTTTACAGCAGGGCTATTCAATTTAGCCAGGCTGTGCCGTCCTAGTGACGCAACACTGATTTTAGCGTTGCAACTAGTCAGGTCAAGAGCAATGCAAGTACTTTCTGAGTTCCCGCAAATACGGGAACTCCTCCCACTTGGTCGATAAGCAAACAACCATAAGCAAACCAAGGGAGGCAGGTCAACCATGCTGTTTGGGAAATGTTAGTTGTTATGCCCTTGGTCAGACCAAGTCTCAAAGAGATTTAAACGTCAATGATAATCAGGCTAATTCAATTAGAATTTCATCTGGACCAAATTTCGATGCCAAGAACTCAATTCGGGCCGAACATTTTCAGCCAACACTAACACGGTAATGACACTTCAAATCAGCGGTCTACAAACAATTTTTAAACATGTTCCTAAAACCTAACCACATTAAACGTGAATGCACAAAGCAAGCAGGAAATTCACCAGAAAATTGTGTTGTGTTGTACTGCAGTATCAAAACTGCAGTGTATATCAATACAGTTGGGGGCCCCGTCTGGGCCGCATGTGGACTGCATCTGGGCCGCATGTGGCCCTCGGGCCGCCAATTGAATAGCCCTGCTGTACAGTACGTGCAGATTTCACTTAATTCTCTTCTTTTGTCGACAGGAAAATCAAATCGGAAAAGTTCCGCAGCTCACTTCAGAGTTCTGAGATTTTTTTCCTGGGATACTTTTGAGTGCTGGTAAGCATTGGATGTTTTTGTAGTATTAGTAAGCAATAACCCACTAGAGCAGTGGTACGTGTACCACTGTACTTGAGACATCTCTGGTGGTAGTTGGAAGAATTATTTTTTTGTGCATTGATTTGAAGGCTGATCAAGTTGTTGCAGTTGAAAATGTCTCTTTGGTCTCACATGTTGTGATATTGAATTGTATTGCACTGAATGTGACCATAGTTGATGCCATTATGAACCTCTCCTGTATTGACTGGCAAAAGTGAATATGGAAGGCCTTTACTGCGGTATTCTAATGTTGGTTGTGAAGGTGTTAGTCAGAGAGCTCAATATTTTCTCCAGTGGAACTTCACACAAAAAGTTTGAGAACCACTGCACTAGAGGCCGTGGGTTTGTGCTGTGTTGATAACGAGTAAGGTAAGGAGAGTGGGGCACGACGTGAAGTGGAGGGGGTACATAAATAGGGGGTCAGCGTCAAATTCAGCAGGTTTGTCATTTCAAGTCTTTAGCTCTTACCAGATACCAGAGTTATTTTTTATACTTCTGGAAGAGTTACACATCTATATTAACACTGTTATTTTTACTGCTTCGGCGGGTTGCAAACTAACACTATTCTGAGATATTTTAAAAATAGCTCTTTAGGTCAGATATTAAGTTAGAAATGCACTGCAGATCCAGAAGGATATTTCAAAGGGCTAACGGGTCTTCAGATGCTCACTAGCTTTAGTTAAAATATGCCTAACTGAAATTGACTTTTTCTCCTTGTGTATATGCCCGCAGACTGGTGACGTTCATGCCAAGATGTCTTATCGATGGCAGGTAAAAAAGAATTTTCTGTGGAGAGACCTACCCTTCAACCAGGAAGTAGAGCGGTTCTACTGCAACCCTGCCAACACAAAATTGTGAGCATGTTTGGAATTTCTCACCGTGTAAAAATATATTCACTATTTTAAGAGTTTAGTTGCAAAACTGTATCCACCATTTTTGATTTTTGCATTTTATAATTGGAAATGACTGTTCAGAGGTCCTTTCATGTAGTGTAGGGGCCTATGTGTGAATTCTTGCCATTCAAATATTTTGCAAACATACTTTTAAAACCTATGGTGGATTCAGGTAAACTGGGACACTTTTTCTGCACATAAGCGAATTGCCCAAAGTGGCCCAATTTCAATTATAATATTATATATATTATATATAATAGTTATATTCAATATCAGCTTTCACATTTTTGGTGACAGTAAGGTTATAACAAAGGTTCTCCGCAAAGGGGTCAAGGCAGTGGTTCCCAATGTTTCTTTGGCATTTTGACAACAGAAATTCCTGGAGACCCCATACACATTTCTGTACAGTATAAAAGTATAAAACATGACTGAGCTACAGTACATAAATTAGGCGAATACGACTTCGTTGCTGTCGATCAACATTGACGAAGCACATGAGCGAGATCTTGTTGTCACGATGTGGGTTTTATTAAATACAGCGCATTTACAGTCGGCCACAGATATGAACGAGACGATGAGTTCGCACCGGTTTGCTCTACTAACACACCACGTGCGAGGAGTGGGGGGACAGGCAGTGAGGAGGAGCTGAAGTGGGGACCTGCGCAAACTTGTGTAGAGGTGTGAGACAAGACCCATATACACACGTGAGTCAGTTGTTGACCAATCAGTTCATGGGCGCGTGACCTCCGAGGCAGTCCGCAGTGGGATAAGCAACTGCAGAGGTTTGCTTGATCTGACTGCAGTCGCATTCATCCCGCGATAGTTTGACACCATGTGACATGTCCCCTCGTCAACGCAACATCACCGAAATTTCGAAGTTTGACAGGAAATCTAACCGTCATGCAGCATTTTCATCCAGGGTGCATTGCTGTCTAAATGCGCATGACTGAGCTACAGTACATATAAATTGTAGAGTATTAAACTCATGTGTATGGGGTCATTCCAGCTGGAATCAGCAAATTTCTGAAAAATCTCCCACTCGACCCCCTCGGATTTGCCTGAAAAAAATGTATGTGATGGCTTAAACATCCAATAGATCATATCCACAATATCAGAACTCAGCTCTGGATACTTTTGGCACAAAAAATCTGTAAATAAGTACACCCCCTACGCTTGTTTTAGCGACATTGCATGAGTGACCATGTTCAGACTCAATTATCTCCAGAACTATTTGTGTCAGATTCATTATATTTTTGGGGCTAAGAGTCCCAGACATGACTATCATATATTACAATTTGCAGCACTGTAAGTCAAATCACACCGTAATAATGTGCCTCTACTTTTTGTAGATATCATATGTTCTAGGGTTTCCAAATGTCTGTAAAAACCTCAAAGTTCTACATGTAAGGTTCATCCTTGGTAAATGGTCTGATATGTCACTGATTCTTGAGAAAGTGGCTAAAACAGGTTGTAATGTTGACAGAAAAAAACAAAGTGAATTACAAAATTATATGGTATATCCTCGTAGACTAAGGTCTTGGCTTTTCAGAAATGCACAAGGCCAATCTCCGATCATACCTTGTTTTTTGTCAACACCGTCAGACACAATTAAAAGTTATTAAAATTGTATTGATTTGGTTGCATATGTATCTGGAGTTTTTAAGTGATTATGTGTATTTTTTGGTTCACACATATGCCTTTAAATGTTGAAAATTCACTTTTGTTCTATTTTAATACTGTTTCATGTGTTCTAATTTTAAAATATGTACCGTCATACAATGCTTACTTAACGCCTAAATAGAACAAACAATTTTTTGTAATTTCACAAATATTCGTGTAGGCTTAAATTGGCTATTACTTTGATATTTCAACAACTCCTAAGGAAAATGTTGTAAGCACATTCCTTTAAAATGTCCAAAACTCCTTCTTACGGTGGTGACTTAAGAACTGACGGTGGTGACAGTAATCTGAGAGTGGTGAAAGTGGCCTAATTAGTACCTGCATTTAGCAAAATAAATAGCCCTCTCAAGTCAATGGCATCTTGCATAAACACTTTATTTTTGTGTGTGCACAGTATGAGCATGTGCTTTTACTTCATTAGTAGATTATCTAGGAAGTAAGCCACTGGTTGTTGAAAATGTGGTAAAAACAGCTTTTAAGTTGTTCAAATCCAAAATATAGAGGTGAATTATCATAGATGTAGGTCTTGGCTGTGCAGTGAATGCATTGGCCAAGCTCCCCATGTTTAACATTTTTCATAAAATGGGCTCTTTCTTGTTTTGCCAACAGCGGCAGAAAGAATTAGAAGTAAAAACACATGTTTACTGTATTAAAGTGAATTACTTTAACAATTCAACATAACTGTAGATACTTATTGTATGCATATTCTTAAAACATGTCAAAAACACTTAAAACATGTGTTTTTTGGTGAACTCCATCAGATGTCACCACCGTCAGGTTTTCTGACAAAAAAACATCCAAATGCACCTCAGTGGTGGCTAGAGTATCATTTTGGATCACAGTTATTACTAACATGCCTAGTAATGTTTCATTAACCAGCACAATTTAGTAAAATATGGAACAACATGATGAGCAGAACAAAATCTGACGGTGGTGACATCTGACGGTGTGAGACAAAAAAACACTCTTTTAAATATTATGCATTGTTTGTTAACATTAGCCATTTCATTTTCGCTCTGTTTCTTGGGTGCTTCATACCTTTTCTGAAAAAAATTATATTTATTAACATTAATGTAATACAATACTATTAAAACCCCCGACGGTGTTGACAGTTTATGGTTGGGACAGTACCAGTGTCCAAACAAATTAACAAATTGAGGACAAAATAATAAACTTACAGGAGCTTCAGTGATGGTGAAGTAGGCAGTAGAACTAAAGGTTTGAAAAGGGGTCCTCAGTAATGAAAATTACCTTGTACATACCTGATTTTATTGTCTTTTAGAAAAAATCTGACGGTGGTGACCAATATGGTGGACACATTTTGAGCAATCAGTAAATAATAGTAAATATTGTTTTACATCCACTATGTGCACATCTGTAGAACCACTTTAATATGGTCTTCCACATCATGGTGATATTGTTCAATTCTGTTAGTGATTTTTGTATTTTAAGTCAATTGAAATGATGATGTCAGTCCTTGGGACAGGCGTTTTTACAGGGTGTGGACAGGTTTATAGCCATGAAAAGTAATAAAATTGCACTTAAATATTTCAAACAACTGTGTATTCGTGTGACAGACCCCTTGGCCATTACCTGGGTTCATTTTGTTTGTGAAAATGTAGTTGATTTTCAACAGAATTAATATTTTACTGCACGGACATGTTTTTACCAAACTTTCAAGAATCAGTGATGTATACCATGACTTTCACATCATAGTATATCTAACAAAAGGCTCCAATGGTTGTTGAGATACAGAGGTCCAAAGATGGGAAAAAAAATAATTTGCACCAATGTTTGGAGCAATATTTCCAATCTATGATACTAGTTAGGAACTTTCTGTTTGGTGTTTCTGAAAGAGGATGTTTTTTTAACAACATATAAAAAAATTGGGATGGTGTTTTGCCTCATTCTTTTTATAACGGACTTCAAAATCTCAATTGGCTACAATTACTTGAAGCTATGAGGACCATGTCACCAACCGACTTGTCACAACTCTCAAATCCATGGCTCTGATGTCACCTTAATAGTGAAAACAAGATGGCTACCCTGTGAATGACAAAGCAAATTCTAGGGAAACCATAACACTTGGAAATGAATTGATTGATGCCACACAGCAAGAATAGCACATTGCACATGGCTTTGATAGACATTAATTATTTTAATTGTAAAATCATAATAATCATCATCATCATCATTTTAGTAGTAGTAGTAGTGGTAGCGGTAGTAGTAGTCTTGGAATAAAGTGATGAAATAGGAGAGGATTAAAGAATTGTAGCACTCTTGTTTGCAACAAGGACTCCCATCCTAACTAGTCTTTCAATCAGCACCTGTAACGTTATATTTGCTATGAAGCTTGTGTCTTACTCGTTAAGTTATCAGCTGTATTGCCAAATAACTTAATTCATACTGGCTAGAGATTCCCTCAGACTATTTTGACAGCATGGTCCTGGAGTTTTAGTTAGAAGAGTTTGCTTGCATGCAGTATTCAATATCAGGTGAATATTGAAGGCACAGAAGTTCATATTGGCACCAGACAACCATGTGGTTCTTGTCACATTGTTGAAATCTAATTCGGCTGCTTGCATCATTATAATATTATACCACTGCAATGCCGATAAGTGGATTGCAAGTTAGCAGCAGTGATTATAACAACCATGGTTTGGATACTTGTAGACAATGTTCATTACTTGTAAAGTTCATCATCACATTGATCCAGGTGAGATGATGGAAGCCGAAAGGAAGCTTTGCAGCATGCAAAAGCGTTCAGATATGGTGGTGGATTGGGGGCGGGGCACAGTTCTACAGTCAGGGTACCTCTGTCGTGGTGACTTTTGGCGGGGGTGGGACTGTTTTATGGTCGCATAGGAAAGTAAAAGTTGATTAGAGATGACACATAGGAGGAGACAGTTTGTAAAGAGGTATCCTGATTGTAGAACTTCCCGCCCCCCATCATGCTCCCCTGACCGAAGTGCCCTGAGCATGGTGTTGGTATCCTTACTGAAATCAATACCTATGTTGTCATTGTCCTTCAAGGTACCAATTTCGTTGTACCTGTACAATGACAATAAAGTTTCATTCAGGTGTTCCTCATTGAATTGCCAATGATGGAGGGTTGCACACAACAATGTGAATGCAGATACCTAATACACCATCAATGACAAGCTACCTTATAAAGTCAACTCATAAGATGCCGCTAGTGATTGAAAGTCAAGTGTATATAAAATCATTTGTCACAGGCCAGAGCATTGAAAGTACCTGACTTGTTTAATACATTTCATTTTTTTTTTCAAATATTAAATCACCATCAAGGAAGTCAAGGTTGCATCAAGGAAATCATATCAACACCTTGTTTTATTTCCAGAGGTTGTTTTTTTATGACTTCTCTCAAAATGGTACTTCTCTCAACCATCTTGAATTTATTGCTAACGTAGCGCCAGTGAGAACATGCTGCGTAGTCACTTGATCATCTGGCCGATAGTACACTTAAAAAGATGAGGCCAGAATCCCTGAAAAAAATCAGAAATACTGAGCTGAACAAACAGCTTTGCCTGGGCCCGGGATAAAGTCGTCTGAAGAGACCCCTTCCCAATACTTGCAATGTAATGAGTACCCAATCTTGATTCCCCCATGTCCTTGGCCCAGAACAATTCACCACTTCCGCTTCCCTCTGCACTATTTGATCACAGGCTTATGTCACACCGCAATGCGCTTTACGGTCATTAAAAGGAATGAGGCAAAACACCATTCTATTTTTTTGCTATGTTGTTAATAAAAATATCCTCTTACAGACACAACAAAAAACAAGTTCACAGCTGGTGTCATACTTTGGAGGTATTGCTCTAAAAAATGGTGGGGTTTTTTTTCATGACGCCACTTTGGATGGATTTGAGGGATGCATGCCACACTGCATTGAGATTTGAAAAGGCATTTAAAGGGGCAAAACACCATCCCAATTTTTAGATATGTTGTTAATAAGAATATCCTCTTCGAGAAACAACAAACAGCAAGTTCACAACCGCTGTCATATATTGGAAATATTGCTCCAAACAATGGTTTTTTGTTTCCTTCCCTTGATACTGACTTCCTGGAACTATTTTGGAACTATGCCATTGGCTCCATGAGCCGCCATCTTTGTGTGAAAATGGAACACAAAAATCAAGGAAATTGGCCACCTTCTTAGGATGGAATTGAGGGTTAAGTCAGAAATACTGAAATACTGAGCTGAACAAGTATAACATCACCTATTTGGTATCAGAGATTTTAGGTTTTAGTGTACACTGACTTGGCTATTCATTTTAGGTGTAGTAAACCCAATTTTTTTCTAATTTAACAGGGCTCCTAAGGTACACCTGCATGTCACACAGGAATGAGTTTTTAAAATTCATTATAAAAATAATGGGGCAAAACACCATCCCAAATTTTAGATATGTTATGAATAATAATATTATCTTTCAGAGACACCAAACAGCAAGTTCACAACTGGTGTCATAGATTGGGAATATTGCTCCGAATAATGGTATAAATTAGTTTTTGCCCATTTTTGGACCTCTGCATCTCAACAACCATTGGACCCTTATATCAAATATGATGTGATGTGAAAGTCATGGCACATATCTGACCATGTACCAAGGATGAACCTTGAATGTTGAAATTTGAGGTTTTTATGGACATCTGAAAACCCTTGCAATTTTAATTTCAAAGAAAAGTAGAGGGCCAGTATTAAGGTGTAATTTGACATACAGTGCTGCAAATTGCAATGTATGCTCATCAGGTCTATGACTCTTAGCCCTGAAAAAATAATGGACCTACCACAAATAGTTTTGGAGATAATTAAGTCTGAATATGGTCACTCAGGCAGTGACGCCAAATCAGGGGGAGGGGGTGTCCTTATTTACAGATTTTTTGTGGAAAAAGTATGCACAGCTGAAATCTGCAATGGTGGATATGTTCTATATGATGTTGAAGCCATCACATGTATTTTTTTCAAGCAAATCCGAGGGTGTCGAGTGGGGACCATTTGCTGATTCCAGCTGGAATGACCCTATGACATTCTTCTTCTATTCCCTTTCTAAGGACTGGACGCTTACCTGTAAATTTTGAAACAATGATGTGTGATTGGATGAGGCTCCGACGCACCTGCCAGGGGGACACCATGTGGGTGTGGTATTGGGAAGAGGCGGAGGGCAAGTGGAGAGAGTATGAGGTGAGTACCATAACATGAGGAGCGCTACACCTACAGGTGTGTGTGTGTGTGTGTGTGTGTGTGTGTGTGTGTGTGTGTGTGTGTGTGTGTGTGTGTGTGTGTGTGTGTGTGTGTGTGTGTGTGTGTGTGCGTGCAGACTGGTAGAGGACAGATGGGGAGAATATGAGGTGAGGCGTGTTACGTGTGTGTGTGTGTGTGTGTGTGTGTGTGGAGGGAGAACTCTTCTCAATTTCAGCAGGCTGTTCACCATCAGGCGTAATACTGCCCTCCACTGGTCCAATCCAGAACTATGTAGCTATATTATACTGAGATTAATTTTTAAAATTGTGTTAGTTAATTAATCGCATTATGTGATAAATTAATCTAAATTAATGCATTAATTTCCCAGCCCTACTCAAAATTATCATTTTTGGGAGGAAATTATTGTACAAGAACCATGATTGTTTCAAGGCAACTAAATAAAGTGATGAAAACTATAATCTAAAAACATTATCGTACATCATGTTTTTTTAATCATACAGTGGACAAAATGATGGTACAAATATGATAATTATTGTACGTCTAGCAACACAAATATCTATCTAGTGTGTGAAAATTGATGCTTGTCTTGGTCCACAGAACAGTGAAGTGCTAGAAAAGCACTATCTTAGTGGGAACAGAAGACTGACCTTCACTGTCGGAATTCACCAATATGAACTGAAGATGTCAGGTACGGTACTAGACTACTTCATCATTAGTCAAACATACAGGAGACAACCATAGTGCTTGTTGGAATCTAGAGAAGGTAAAATCAAGCAATAAGCGAAGGGAAAGGGGGGTTGGATTGTCCACAGAAATTAAGGGTGTCAAAGAGCTCATGCCATAGAAGGTTGGGAACCACTGAACTATTTTCTGGTGTCCATCCTGCAGATATGGTCCAGAAAAACATCAAAACTAAAATGGAAAGACGTGTGAGAAGAAGACCAGTGTTTCAGAACGCTATGTGAGTTTTTTTTCTCCCTCCTCTGGATTTGTGTTAATTATTTTAATTGTTTCCATTGTTATCAACAGATCATCATACAGTTTAACAATTGCACACATGGTATAAGCATACATAAGGAGCCACGTAGAAACTGTTTACACCTATATGAATCTTTTTGAAAACGCATTGGTTTTGGCCTTCTGTTTATACGTAAACAGACTTTTGAAATCCACATATCAAAAATTCCAGCTTTAAAATTATCCCATTTGGGGGGCCAAAACACAACCAGTGTTGCCAGATTGGGCGGGTGGCCGCCCAATTGGGCTACTTGGGATGAGCGTCTGCGGGTAAAAACGGGAAAAATTGGCCATTTTACTTTTTTTTTTTTTTTTCTTCAGACGTTTTTGGCTCTTAGAAGTCAATATAATTTGTTGAATTTGACCGGAATGTAGCACATTTTTGGCGGTTTTTGAGAACCTTTGCGGAGGGATTTGATCAGACACATCTGGCAACACTGATTATAACTCAGTTTACACATTTAACATTTTTAAATATCCAGATACATGTAAACAGCATGTTCATGTCTAAGGGGATAGCTGTCCCAGGCTCAGGGAGAAAGGGGCAGTGTTGCCAGATGTGTTTGATCAAGTCCCACCTGAAAGGTTCTCAATAACAGCCAAAATGTGCTAAATTAAAGACGGTCTTAAGATGTAACACCATTCCCTTGGATTTAGTGGTCGCTGTCACGATACTGTATCTTGGTGCAAGAAGGCAATGCAGTGATACGCCCTTTCAAAGTTGTTATTCTTCCATCCAGAAAACAAAAACAAAAAGCAATTTAATTAATTTGCAAAATATATATTTTAAAAAATGCTGTGTGATCCTTAGGACAAAAGTCCTGATAGGAACCTAATCATCAGTTGAGTGTATTGCTACAGGTCTAATGTGTAGATATCCATCTCACTGGCGTAACACAAGTAATTCAGGCCCCCCTGCAAGCTACCAAGAATGGGCCCCCAAACGAAAAACAGAGGGCCTAATATCAAGTCAAGGGCCCATGTGGGCCCGCCACCTCGTATGGGCATCCCTGCTTCGCGGGGGCTGCGGGGGTATACTTTATGCCCCTGGTCCATCTAGTGATATGCTGAAACATTGTCCATCATTTTCTCTTTTGTGCAGTGAGAGGTTTAGCAGCAACGGTATTCCAATATACTGGGACCCCAAGCGGTTGCCTTCAGTAGGATTTGAGGTAAAGTAGATTCAAAAAGAAATATATTATATAATGTTCTAATGCGCTTAAAAACAGAGGTTTGGCAAAAAATATTATTTTTACCCTGCATACACACACATACACAAACACACACACACACACACACACACACACACACACACACACACACACACACACACACACACACACACACACACACACACACACACACACACACATGAGGTAGGAAGAGAACCAAGTACAAATGCATCGGTAACACTAATATAATGAATGCATAAAAGGCATTATAAAGACTTTGTAAATAATGAACTAAGGAAGAACAAAACATTAACATTTTTATTATTTATAAGATTTATTAATTTTTCATGTTCAAGATTTTACAAACCTTTAAACAGAGTATTTTTTATTATTATTATTTGATTTAAAAAAAAGTATCAATAAAATGTTAACATTTCCCACTCATTTACAAAATGTGTTCATGTTTTGTTCATTGTTAGTTAATTATTTACTAAGTGTTTATAAAGCTTTTAATGTATCTTTATTATAAAGTGTTACCAATGTATTTAATGCCCGAATTGCAAATTACCACCACTGGTCCATAAATAATATTTAATTGCACAGTATTGGAAACACATGCTTGTTTGTCACATAGACCCATCAGCGAAAAGGAGATTGCGAAGTACTCCTTTCTCCTTTCTTTTGCTTTTTTATAATTCCAAATCTGATTTCCTTCTATTTCCAGAGAGTAAAGCTGGAGAGGTCGTCACCAGAATACTTCACAGTCGTCAGTCTCTTCAGGAGGACCATGCCAGGATGGAACATCACCGGAATCAGCAGAATTCAGAACTTATCTTTGTGGAACTTCTTCAAGTTGTAGGTTATTTACCTTTGTGGAACTTCTTCAAGTTGTAGGTTATTTACCTTTGAAGAACTTCTTCAAGTTGTAGGTTATTTACCTTTGTGGAACTTCATCAAGTTAGAGGTTATTTACCTTTGTGGAACTTCTTCAAGTTGTAGGTTATTTACCTTTGTGGAACTTCTTCAAGTTGTAGGTTATTTACCTTTGTGGAACTTCTTCAAGTTGTAGGTTATTTACCTTTGTGGAACTTTAAGTTGTAGGTTATTTATTCATATCTCATATTTGTTGTTGTTCTTGTTTTTTTGTCATGAATCAGTCAGTTAAAAAAATACTCAGCTTTATAGATTGTGTGACATTTCAAGTTTAGTTATTTCTTTCAAAAGTATTGCTTAAAAACATACCTTATACTATACGCACATATGCACTCTATACATCTATCTAACAGGCAGAGGGATGCCATGAAAGCCAAGGCTGGTCAAGACGTGGATGAGAGACTGCTCTTCCATGGTACTGAGGCACAAAATGTAGACGCAATATGCCAAGACAACGTCGACTGGAGGCTGTGTGGCCAGAATGGGATTGTCTATGGAGAAGGTCAGTCTGAGATAATGTGTACATGCCAATATGCAACCTTGCGTCCTCTGCATGTGGCCTCACGTTTTGCTGATGCCCCGCCTCCATGGAGAAAACAATTAAGTTTCCTCGCTGTCAGCCTAGCCTCAACAACTTTTGGGGGAATATTCTTCATTCACCGACCAGTTTGCAAATGAGAAAATTACTTAACAATTGAGCTTTTGCGAGATATTGAAATATAATGCTGTTCTGATGTCATCATGACGTACTACTTGCTGGTACGAGGCCACAAGCACAAGTATAGGACGCAACGTTGCATATTGGAACGCACCCAATATTTACTGCCCGACAAAGGTAAAGTGAAGTAACTACATATTTTGTCCAATTCGAGTGTAGATTCAAAATGGTCGTCATGACAAATCCTTTATCTTGTTGTGAGATATGGTCCAAGTGTGGTCCGTTTTAGAGTAATTTGCAGTAACTACCAGACCTGTGAATGAATTGAAATTCACAGTAATGTCATAATATGAACACTAGGTGGTGTGTTCTATGTACTCTCAATGGGTGGTGTAGATTAAATTCAAAGAAATTCAAGGTAATGACACCACCTAGTGTTCATATTATGGCATTACTTTGAATTTCAATTCATTCAATTCGGAATGTCGTACAAGCCTGGTAACTACAATATTGACTTCGAATTTTTATCAGCTTCAATATGGGCGTAGTTATGGCACTTTACCTTTGTGGGACAGTTTGATCCTTTTAAAATACTGTACATCTCAGCAGCATGATACAAACAGCATTGCTTGAGACTAGAGATGTACAGGATCCAAGATCCGGTTCCGGAATAGGGTTTTTCAGACTATCCGGATCCGGCAGGATCTTAAGCAGTGGATCCGGTATCCGGCAGTTACCTAATAATCAGGATCTGGGGCATCTCTACTTTTTACGTAGCCTAGGCTTTTCAGTCAGTCTTTCACAACCCCAATCGCTGCATGGAGTGAAAGCCCTTTGGAAGCGGCCGTTGCAGGCAGTGTGGCAGTAAGCTAATGAGTCTTAAAAATAGTTTGCGCCAACATAATAAAAAGGGCCCACGTGTGCGAGTTGGCTATGTGTTTCAACCCTTTCGTAGGATCCGGTATCCGGTTCCGGATCCGGCAGGATCTTAAGCAGTGGATCCGGTATCCGGCAGGATCCTAAAAATCAGGATCCGGTGCATCTATACTTGAGACATCTCAGCTGCATGATACAAACAGCATTGCTTGAGACAAAACATTAATATTCATTATTTGAGGGGTGTTAAATTGCTAGCATTGTAATTTTGAATGTCATAATATAAGTGTTGTTTTAAAGGTGCTCTGTGCAGAAAATGGTCAAAAAAGGTACAGCAACTACGCTGCCCATTGAAACTGGGTTGCCTATTGCCAAATTTGATATTTTCATGAAAGTTTACTAAGTAATAAACTAATTTATAGTATGGCCCAAGTACAGTCATTTTTGCCGCTAAATTTTCCAGTCATAATGAATACTTAGAATTAGGGCTCTAGACTAACTTTTTGCACTGGTGCGCCCAACTTTTTTTCTAGGGTGCACCAGCACAAAAGTTAGGTGCACCCAAATTTCCGAACACATTCCATCGCCGTTTACAAGGTTTTAAAATGGTTTTCGTTGTTGTTATTGTCACTATTATTATTATTATTATTATTATTATTATTATTATTATTATTATTACTATTACTATTCTAAATAGCTGCCTGTTTATTTTCATGGGTAAATAATTGGCTAACAACAGTAGGCCTATGCATTCCTTAAAAGAAATTAAAAGATAGTTTTAGGCTAAACTTATTTTTCTGATGCAATAAAGTCTACTTTTGCATTTTGGATTTATTTGTATTTATGTTTCATTTCAGTAATAAGAGAAAATGGGCATATTATTGACACAAAGTGAAAATTACGTGCTTAACTTGGGCATGGGCATGCTCCACCTCTATGTGCCCAATGTATGTAGGCCTACACTGGTCTTTCTCTCCGCAAGATACGGACGTAAAATGACGACGCAATGTCATCACTGTCTATTAGAAATGATAGCGCTGTCTGTTATTTCCACAGACGTCTTCAGCTTTAAAGCTATGACCTCTATAAATTGGCACACACCACATCGTTGCTGTAGGTCGAATTCACATCGAGACTTATGGAGAAGAATTATTTCTGACTTAAACCTCGATAATGAAATATCTTCATTCTCGATGTAAGCTTAAAGCGATGGTTCGGAGTAGAATCACCCTAATGCCATTTGAACCGTGACACCCATCCACCTTTACACCCGAAGTGTTTTCTGCCGCAGACTTACATCAACAGAGTTGCCGTGTTATTCGATGTTTATTCCGGTTAGCTTGACTCAAGCGCATATGGATACTGGGCACCGTCTCCAAACTTTCCCCACAAAAATAACATGTCATTACACCAAACTTCTGCAGTAGCACAAATATGGTCTGTACTCACGAAACGAAGCATTTGGAAGTTTGGAAATAGTCCAGGAGTTTAGTATTATCAACACAAGCTGAATAGCTTCTCTGCTGCTAAAGCTGTGCCAACGTTACTTCCGTCATATGAGACAAGCCCGTAAAAGTCTTCAACAAACTTCCAGACGAGAGTGTTAAAAAAGTTTTCACTGAATTGTGATTAAGGGTTATATTTTCAAGGCAATACTTAAAAGATATTTCAAATCTTACCTACTATCAATTAGACAAGGATTTTCGTTATCAATACTGATGCTGAATTCACTTTTCATTGTGCACATTATGAGCTTCGTTGAGGACTCTTACATGCTTGTCTTAGATGACGGAAGTAACGTTGGCGCAGCTTTAGCAGCAGAGAAGCTATTCGGCTTGTGTTGATGATAATAAACTCCTGGACTATTTCCAAACTTCCAAATGCTTCGTTTCGTGAGTACAGACCATATTTGTGCTACTGCAGAAGTTTGGTGTCATGACATGTTATTTTTGTGGGGAAAGTTTGGAGACGGTGCCCAGTATCCATATGCGCTTGAGTCAAGCTAACCGGAATAAACATCGAATAACACGGCAACTCTGTTGATGTAAGCCTGCGGCAGAAAACACTTCGGGTGTAAAGGTGGATGGGTGTCACGGTTCAAATGGCATTAGGGTGATTCTACTCCGAACCATCGCTTTAATTATTACCGCGGCCTCATCTGAGGTCCTGTTTGATGCTGCCTGCAATTGAAAGGCAGTGGGGAGAGTGGAGGACACGGTCGAGCATTTATCTCAATTTATTATATGGTGTGACGTCATCGGTCGAATGCTCCATTCATTTCAACGGGGCTCCCCAACGTTCGCACGTCTGTTATTTTTCGATAACGGACGGGTTGGTCTATAACAGACCGCTGTCAATGGCAACAAGACATTTCACTGCTAAAGCGACTTTTCAACAAGACTCTAATCAGCTGCTGTGATAGACAACACCTGTTGTCCTGGCTACCTAGCTGTTGCCTAGCGGTGTTCCACAACGGCACTGTTTTGTTTTTGCGCAGCAACAATCTTTTGACATTAAAAACTATAATAGACTTAACATTAAATAGGCCTAAAGAAATGTCCCCACCATGTGTGAATCATTTAAGTATATCCATATAATAAGCGGGTTAACTTTCGGCGAGTCGGTCGCTTTGTGGAATAGCAGCACTTCAGAGAGAACAAGACTAAAGATTCTCTCTGTCGTGCTGCTATTCCACGGTAGCGACCTTCTCGCCGAACGTTAACCCTTTCATGTCGAGCATTTTATTATGCACTGTGCTTTTTCACCGTTTCGATGCGAGGTGTTTGGCAATGCATCACGTTTCCGCCCTTCATCGTCATATCGTAGACAGGGAAACTGGCCTAGCAACTTTTCAGACAGGAATACTTTCGCCTTTTTGGCTAAGAGCGGTGGCTCAGTGTTTGGCACATTCTCCGGTTCATTCACCAAACACGATGGCGTTGGCTCCGTGTCAGAGCATTGGCCCGGACCTTCAGATTGTTCGGGCTGGTTTTAACTTCGCGAAAAGTTGTCCAAAGTTCTTATCATTTGGACTCACCAGACATTAGATCTAGCACTAGCCCCGCTATGTTGTCTTGGCTAATTGTTTATCTTTTAGTAGCATACTGGCAGTAACTGACAGGTAGAGTAGACAGGCACGCGCACGCTCATATGGGATTCTCTGCGCTCACACACACACTGGGCCACGACCAACCAGATGAAGGCTCCGCCCTAACTTAATTCTGATTTGTTTAAACCTCGATATGGGGCACATACAGAACCCAAGTAGACTTTCAGAGTTGCATGTTTCCCCCCCCCAAAAAGGCTGGTCGCACCGTTGCGACCTCCGATTTTTTTAGTCGCACTATGGAAAAATTAAGGCTCATGTGCGACCAAATTGGTCGCACTCTAGAGCCCTGAACAGACCTTTATGCTTACAGACAGTATCAAGAGGCGTACACAGAATTAAAAAGAAATAATTTTCAGTATTATGTTTTCTCTATGTATTAAGTTTTATATAGTATTTGAATTAATGAGAATAGGAATGCACCAACTTCATTGAGTTGTGAAAATGGGTGCACAGAAAAAATAGTGTGGCACGGCCCATGTTAGAGGGGCCTTGGTTGGAATCTATTGGTATTTAGGGGGCCTTGTCATAGCAAAGTTTGGGAACCCCTGTATTAGCCAATACTCAGTACACATATCCTTTGTGTTTGACAGGATCCTATTTCGCCAGAGATGCTGTGTACTCCAACCGCTACACCAACAACCAGGGAGCTAAGTCCATTTTCGTGTGTCGCGTTCTGGTCGGAGACTTCACCAAAGGCAAAAGGACTTACAAGAAGCCTCCGCTCAAGGACGAACAGCAGAGGATAGCCTTTGACAGCTGTGTGAACGACCTTGACGACCCCAGCATATTTGTCATTTTTGAGAAGAATCAGATCTACCCGGAGTACCTCATTCAATATGAAGTAGCCAATGGGGCGACAGTAACACAACCCCCTCAAACAACTCGCGGCCAATCAGATGAGGTGCACTGCCATCATTGGTTTTTTTGTGTCTTTTGTTTTCATTTCTTTTGTTTACCTCTGACCATATTTGGTGTGTACCTCTTGGTGCGTAGGTGCGCTACTCATTGTGATGATGAGGACGACGGCCAGGACCCTCCATTAACTTCTTTCACCACCAGCCAAAATGGCTAGTAGAAGTAATCTTATTAGCCAAGTACAAGAAAGTCCTTGTGCACAAGCCCTCAGCAATGCAGGTGCAGGTGTGAGGAAGGAGAAGGTGAATCAATGAGCAAAATTCAAGAGACACCGCACACTGCTTACTTTTCTTTACTTTATTTCTCGGAGCGAACAACGCGTTGTACTAGCCAATAGGGGTGTGTGCAAAATATCGTTATTGGAATATATCGTCACAGGCCTCTTCACGATACGGGTATCGCATCGGAGGTGTCAGTATCGATACTTAATTTAATAGCATAAATTGAATTTTGAATGCTACACAGCAACTGCCAGAGCTACCGATTTGTGAAGGCAGTGTTTTAGATTGATTACAGTGTAACTGTTGCTGTAAAGAAAAAAGTAACATTTGGACCTTCATGTCTATTTTCTAAACAAATGAATAAAAACAAAAAATGGGGGTGCTGTGGCGCAGCGCGCTAAGGCCCCCACATTTGGGCTTGCATGCCCACCCACGGGGACCCCGCTTCGAGTCCGGTCGGGGTCATTTCCCGATCCTCCCCTGTCTCTCTGTCCCATTCGCTTCCTGTCACCATCTTCGACTGTCCTGTAAAATAAAGGCATAAAAGCCCCCAAAAAATATTTAAAATGTTTTTTTGGTTTTTTTTAAATGAAGGTCTAAATACATGTATCGCGATCTATGGCGATGTATCGTATCGTGACCCCTGTATTGGGATACATGTCGTATCGGGAGGTGGTTGGCGATACCCACCCCTACTAGCCAAACATACACTCACTAATGGGTCAAAGTCAGTGTTGCCAGATGTGTCTGACCAAATCCCGCCCAAAAGCTTCTCAAAAACCACCAAAATGCGCTAAATTCCACCCAAATTCAACAAATTACATTGACTTCTATGGGCCCAAAGCGGCTTAAAAAAACTGCCAAATGGCCAATTTTTCCCGTTTTTGCCCGCCGACGCTCATCCCAAGTAGCCCAATTGGGCGGGCACCCGCCCAATCTGGCAACACTGGTCAAAGTGGCTAGTACATTAGTCTTTTCTACTAGCCAAACTGAAATTTCACCAGCATTTGGTGTTAATTTAGGTGTTAACTTAGAGCCCTGATGACGACAATGAAGAACATATGGGGTCCAACTCAATTTCTATCCTCTTGTACTCTTCTTTTGCTGGTGGCCTTGTGATGCAAGAAAATACATCATTGAGCTATTTTGTTTCTTTTTCTTTCTGTCTTTCTTTTTTTTTTTTACACCCCCTTCAAACAACTAAGGACCAGTCAGGCTGCCTTGAGGTGCAGGGCCCTCATTGTGTATCATTGTTTCTGTTGTCTTGTGACTTATATTCCTTTGACCTGTTACGGTGTGGACCTCTGGTGTGTTGGTGATGATGGCTAGTAACAGTAAAGGGTCCAACTCAATATACTCTCAATGGGTCCAACTCAATATCTGATGCAACAAAACACAGCTCAGAGTTGTTTTTTTGTTTTTGTTTTTTGTTGTCCCTTGTTGACCCAGTTTCTTAAAAGCAACCCGTTAGCAACTTAGTAGGTTGGCAATGGGAAATGTCATTGCAACCAAGTAAGTTGCTAACTTAGTTAGCAACGGTGCTTTCGAGAAATGCACCCCTGGTGTGTCCATGACCTCCACCATGAGTAGTGACGTCAAATCACATCACGCTGAGATACAATGCCTAGTAATAATCCACTTGTAATAAAGGGTCCAAATCACCCCCTGCACGGAACAGTGGCAGCCCTGCTGAGCCCACTGAGCAGTAGACTCCTCCACCCAAACTGCAGAACAGAGAGGTACCGCAGGGCCTTTCTTCCCTCTGCAGTCAGACTATATAATAACACCAAGTCCCTGCGGTAGCCATGATGATGGTGATGATGGTGGTGGTGGTAGTGATGGTCTTTTTATCTTTTTAACTTTTTAACTTAACTTACTTATTTATTATTGTCCTAGCACCCACTCCTTTTTTATGAAGCTGCTAATGCACTTTTTACAAATGCACTTCCACTTCTACTAATGTACTTGTTGTTTTTAACAGAGACATTTCTATTTTCTTTAACATCTCTTTTTATCTATCCTACATATACTTTTTAAACTCCTGGTCCTGTGTTGTATGTATACTGTCTATTGTCTTTGCACAATCTGTATGTTAATGCTGCAACAAATGAATTTCCCCATGGCGGGATAATTAAAGGCATACTTACTTACTTACAATATGTAACCTCCCGTCCTCTGCTTTTACTTGTGACCTTGTGATGCAAGACAAGAGATCATTGAGGGTTTTGTTATTTACACCCCCTTCAAACAACTAAGGACCAGTCAGACGGCCTTGAGGTGCGTGCCCTTATTGTGTATCATCGTTTCGGTTCTCTTGTGACTTAAGCCCGATTCGCACGGGATAAATATTACCTATGGACCCCTGGTGATTCGCAATTACCCCTGGACCTCCGTGATTTTTCGGGGCGCATTCGGACGGGATAAATAAACGTCTGTTATTTACTCAATTCACAGACATTACAAGGGAGTTCAGAAAAATGTAAAATTACCCCAGGACGTCTGAGTTTCGCCGAAATACAGTATGTAATTTGCGGCAGAATTATTACCTCACAAATCGCAGACATGGCACATTCGCACAGGACTTACCGCAGAGATACACCAGCGGCGATCTGAGCGAGTCGAGCGATGGAAGTAATTGACTTTGTATTGAGTCGAGAGACAAAAGCGATTCTGGAGACTAGAGCGATTTGCGCGACGAGCGCGACAATTTGAAGTTGAAATCTCTTCAACTTTCTATGACGCGGTTCGGCGACAAGCCGCGACAGCCAATGACTGTATAGAGGTCAGTGACCACAGCCAATGGGAATGCTTGAATGCTTTGCCTTCTGCCTGTACGGACATACTCTAGTCTCCTCAATCTCTCGTATCGCTTGCTGCTACACTCTGTCGCTTGAATCGCGTCACCGCTGGTGTATCTCTGCGGTAAGAACTCAGACATTCTCTGTAATTATTCCGAATTACCGGGGGTCCATAGGTAATTAAAGTCCCGTCCGAATCAGGCTTAATATTCCTTTCACCTGTTACGGTGTGGACCTCTGGTGTGTTGGTGATGATGGCTAGTAACATAAAGAACCCACCTCAATATCTAACCTCCCATCCTCTCCTTTTGTCTCTTACATCACCTTCAAAGAACTTAAGACCACTCAGACGCCCTTGAGATGACATGCACTGAGTAAGTGGCGTGTGTCTTATCTCTTCCTTTTACTTAAAGTGATACTGTCCCATTTTTGCAAAGCTTATTTTACACCTTCCCTTGAGATAAATAATAGGGTTTTACCGTTGTCCTGTACTTTCAACCGTTTTCTAGTTATGACAGTGCAAATTTTACCTCCAAGCTAACAGTTAACATTGAGTCCTATGAGACCAGTTAGCCGCGACCTGGTCTCATAGGACTCAATGTTAACTGCTAGCATGGAGGTAAAATTTGTACTGCCATACCCCGAGAACGGTTGAAAGTACAGAAGAACGGTAAAACCCTATTATTTAACTCAAGGGGAGGTGTAAAATAAGCTTATTTCCAAAAATGGGACAGTATCCCTTTAAATGCAGAGCACATCATTACAAACATGACATGTCAAGGCCATGACAAAATTTGCAGATGTGTGAATGCATAAAAGGTTTATTCGCTTGGTCCTGACCATCCCATAATACTACCATTTCATTTCGTATATTTATGGTCTGGAGGTTGCTTGATCTGACGCGATTGCAGGAAGCGGGAAGGACGTTTTGGGGAAAACTAGGATAAGTTATTCAACAAACATGTCTGACGTCTATCTTTGGCGATGTAGGACCGTTAAAACAGACAAATCTGACAGAACATCCTTTCATAGGATAAAATTACAATTGAGGAACGTTTGTCAGAACACCAGACAAATCCTCAACATCGCTCCACAGAAAACAGTTACCAGACGTAAGGGCCAAAACATACCAAGGCGGAACGGAACGGTCCCGGGACGAACGCGGTCTTTCTGCTTAGTTTTGGCCGGCGTATTTTTCTCTGCCTTTCACACTGACAGCGTCGGCGTGCGCGGCCAGTCCTATTCAAAACCCTCCCCACAGCCAAAGCTAGCATGCTACTTTGCCATTCATTTGAATGAGACACCGCCGGTCGCCGGCATGAAAAATACGCTCGAGTTCTATTTTCCAAATGCATCGACTACCGCCGGTTGGTGTGTAAGGACAGATAGGTTTCAATGTATTTTCACCGACGCCGGTAAAAAACGCGGCCGTTCCGCGACGCTTTACCGCCCTGGTGTGTAAGACCCCTAATGTGGAGCCAAGTCTCTTGGCGGAAGTACGTAGGATGTTGCGCATGGCTAAAGGTTTATAGCCAGATGGATAATTTACAGCCCCAGTCCCTGATCAGGCTTCCTATTCTAATCAAACATTGTGTATATCACGTACAACATAGAGATATACATTTACATATGATCATAAAACATGCTTCCTATAGCATTAAAACCTTGTTCAAAAAAGAAAAACAATAAAATGTGTATGTGAACTATACAGTTGTGTGGTGTGTGTGTGTTATCTGTAATGTGACATCATGATTACATCTTTGGTTTAGCTTCAGCCAGTGTTTTAAGTTTCCGTTTGAATTTCTACACTCAGTTTGTGTTGATGATGACAATGGCTATTAATATAAAGGGAGTCCAGAAAGTCAAACAATGCGCACACATCAGTGGCACAGGTGCTGGACCAAACATAAGATAACTGAAAAGAAAATAAAGGTCTGCAACACTGTTAAATGCCGAGCATTTAACAGTGTTGCGGACCTTTATTTTCTTTTCAATTTTCTTTTTAGTAATATGAAGGGCACAACTCATTCACTAAATGTCCTAAACATGTGTAGAACATTGTAGGATATTTGGGATTCAATTAACTTTTGGACTGTAATAAACTTGGGCTATTTATTTATTTAGGCCCTAATCATTTGTATTTTTGTAACCGTTTTGTTGAGGGGGCATGGACAGAAAAGGTTTGAGAAACAGCTTAGCTGTACAGCATCACAACATAACAGTCAAGGACCTTAAGGAACAACATCAGAATAGCAATGATTTTGAAACAATGTATCATTATATATTGTTGATTTATTTATTCAAAATGTGTTTGCAATTTATAAAGAAATATACTATAATTACACATACTATGTTACATGTTACATTGTTCAAGATTCAAGATTCAAGATTAGCTATTTGCATAAAATTCATCTTGAAAAATCACAAAACTGCTGCAACATAAAACACATGACACATAACACACAACAAAAACAAAACAAAACAAAACAAAACAAAAACACACAAAACAAAAGAAAGACTCAATAAATAGGCCTATTAAAAGTGCAGTACTGAAGTGCATAATACAGTTGGTGCATCCATACATAGCATTACTAGACAGGCGTCAGTTAGCAGCTTCAGTTCAACAGATTAATAGATGTGCAGTATGTTAAGCATAAATAACTTTCAAGTAATTCATTAACTCTGCAGGTTATATGTTTAAAGTACTGTATGTTGCATATGAGACATTGCACTTGTAAATGAAAGAAATGGCTCATGTTTAAAACATGAAATAAAAAACTCAACTGCCCAACACAGGCAAAGTGCAGTAACTACACAGTAAAAACTTACAAGGATTTCAGAGTAATTTACTGTGAAATCTCACAGTTAATTACTCTGATGTTCTGGTACACTATGCTACTGTGATGGTCACACGGCACACAGCAAATTAGTTTGAAATCATTGTATCACTTCCCATTTCTCACCTAACTTGCACATCACAGTATTTTACTGTGCTCTTCAAGGATAACCAGCATGCCAAAGTGATAAACTAGGAAACATCACAGTAAACTACTGTGTGGGCGGAGTATCTATTGAATTATTAGTGCATTGGGGCACAACTTCAGTCATAGACAGGTTGGGCTCTTCATTACAATCACACCTTTCATTGACATTTTCAGCAAATTATTTCATTCTTAATGTCTTGTGGTATTCATGTATACACCCATCATCAGTTGACCACGTTTTCCCCACTCTCTTTTAAAGAACAGGAGAGCTTATATATATTGGGAGATGACCATCCTCATGACGGTAGGAATATGGTCATTTTTCTTGTGTACCACTTTAAATAGTACAACCCTTAAAATAAACACAGAATATAACAAGGAGTAATATTTTGAAGCACACTTAAGATATTCCTTCTAGATAAATGGCTCTCCATAAGTGCATTGCATGATGGGACACGATCTGAAGCCTGTATGTCCTAAGCCCCTCCCCCTCAGGTTGTACATATTGACATGAGGAAGTGAGAAAAAAGGAGATGACCAAGCATGGGAAGACATGTAGCAAACAAGAAGTTGATGACTAAATAGTTTGCTGTAAATGGCGATGAACTCTCTGAAGGCCCAGGTTATGCTTTGTGGCAGCCTTGGCCTAATGGTTAGGGAGGTGGACTTAAGTTCCGTAAATTGCAGGTTCAAATCCCTCCAAACCCTACATTGCCCTAGGGACAGCAACCAATATTTGTGTATCACTTTGAGTAAATGAGTCAGCCCTCAACCCAACTGACATGCCTTCCCATTTAACTTTCGCCCACTTCAAGTGTGTAACAATATCTTACTGTGAACTCACAGGGAGTTACTGGCTACTAATTGCATTCATTTCACAGTAACATAGTGTGAATTCGTCGTATCACAGTTAACTACTGTAAAGGCGTCAGCCTTCAACCCAACTGACATGCCTTCCCATTGAACTTTCGCCCACTTCAAGTGTTTAACAATATCTTACTGTGAACTCACAGGGAGTTACTGGCTACTAATTGCATTCATTTCACAGTAACATACTGTGATATTCTGCCATAATTTGTTACTGTGAAATCCAGAGAGACTTTTCGTCATATCACAGTTAACTACTGTGCTGTTATAACAGGTGTTTCGTGGCTCTAGGCCATGATTGGGTGCACTATGTGGCTGCCTTGGCCTAATGGTTAGGGAGGTGGACTTAAGATCAGAGAGTTGCAGGTTCTAATCCCTAATAACCTGGCATTACCCTAGGGACAGTAACCAATGTTGCATATCTGTATGTCACTTTGGGTTGCTCCTGGCCATGATTGATTGTAATTACTAATTGTCAGGCCTAATTAGAAGAAGGTCTATGATTGGAAATGTTGCTGGTTCTGCTTCCAATAAATTAAGTTGCAAACAATGTGCTACACAAACACTTTCTTAAGTTGGCACCTGCTAATGCCTTTGTCTTGGATGTGCAAAACTCCAGCATCCAATTTTAAATCAGAATATTGCCACCTAGTAAACAAAATTAGGCTATCTTGTGAAGTGCCATTGCACAATTGAAAGTCAAATGCTGCATGACATGATTTACATTGCCTACCATCAACCAGGAACAATGGTAGTGCCCAATCAATCTGTCAATTAGTACCTGACCTCACTTGAGTACATAGGACTGTTACAAGTTCATTGAATTACTACCTGCAGCTGCCACATGCCTGATTACTCTGGTCACATGGTTAACTTTCACCTCTATATAAACTCAGACTGTCACAATGCATGAGTTGCTTGCCTAAATGACTGGTTCGCTGGCTCTCTGTCCGGCTTGTTGGTTAGTGAGCTAACTGACCGACCAACTGACTGTTTGTTGGCCAGCTGGTTGGCTGGCTAACTGACTCTTTTGGTTGACTGGATGGCTGGTTTGTTAGCTGGCTAGCCATACAACTGACTTGTTTGTTGGTTAGTTGGCTGACTAACTGAGTGTTAGTTGGTTAGCCGGCTCTTTGGCTGGCTAGCTGACAACTGACTCTTTTGGTTGGCTGGTGGACTGGTTTGTTGGCTGGCTAGCTATTTAATTGGTAGTGAGTATTATGGTAGCAGGTATCCTTTTTGGTGTGTTGCTTACTTGATTAAGAAATTTCAGGTTTGTCTAATTATGCTCAACCAGAGTATTCTATACACACTGGTTAATGTTCTATCATCCAGGAGACTACAATTAACAAATGGTAATAATATTGCACATATTGCAGACACTTGAGTTTCCCTGTGGTTATGGATGGTTCGTTCTAACAATTCTATAGAGCAGTGGGATGGACTGGTTCCATGCCACAGTTGTCTCAGTCATGGTGGGGAATGGGAGGTGCCACAATAACATGGTAGCTACCTCTTTTGTGGTGATGAATGGAGGGGCGGGATCATGGTAGTGTGGGTAGGGTGACAGTAACTTACTGTGGTGTGGCCACAGTAAACTACTGTGAGAAGATCACAGTAAACTGTGAGGATGGCCACAGTAAACTACTGTGAAATGAATGCAATTAGTAGCCAGTAAGTGCCTGTGACATCACGGGAATATTTTTTACTGTGTATGTACTACTGCTCAGTTTCAATGTTGGGGTAGTTACTGCACTCTGCTTTTGTAGAGCAGTAGCCTATATACTGGGTCAGTCACAATATAAGACATTGCACTTGGAAATGAAAAAAAGCTCCTGTTTAAAACAAAAAACATCTGTTGTATACACAGGGTCAATCACAACAGCAGCCACAAAACAAGTAGTATATGAAATCAAGACAGAAGTCTCCGCAGTCATCCCAGTCGCCGCAGGGACAGCAACAGCAACAGGACTTAGTAGGTGGCGCTGTGGCCTGAATTCGGGTTGCTACTTGGGGCTCATTGTTTTGCTCTTCATACTGAATGAGATACTCAGGGTAGATCTGGCTCTTCTCGAAAACAACAAACACATGTGGATCGCCAATGATGTCTACACAGCTATCAAATGTGCACGTCTCGTCTGCATTTTTGAATGGAGGCTTGGTGTACTCCTCCCGGCCTAAGGTGTAGTCTCCCACCAGGACCCGACACGCAAACATGGACCTGGTCCCCGATGTACTTGTGTATCCGTTAGAGTACTTTGCGTCTTTGGCAAAATAGGATCCTATAAAAAATGGATTCAACTTTTAACGGAAAGGAAGAGGAATAATGTGAGGATTACTCTTATTTAAGTCACAATAAAAAAATAAACTCACCTTTTCCAAATCGAGTCCCATTCTTGCCACACATCCTCCAGTCGATGTTGTCACGACAGATAGCGTCCACATGTTGTGTCTCGGTACCATGGAAGAGGAGTCTCTCAGCAACGTCTTCATCAGCCTTGGCTTTCATAGCATCCATTTGCCTGTGAATTCATCATCAGTGATGTCATAATTTGCACCAATAATTCTGAAAATAGACAGATTTACAACAAATACTGTAACAGCATTTGACAACATTACACTGTAAAAAATGCCTGTTGAAATTACGGCAAAAAACTGTCAAATTGCAACAGTCAGGGACCGTAAAATGTAAAACAGTTTATCTCTGTACTAAATATGGCAAGCCACTATTTAGTCAAAAAGCGCTACATAACTTTATTTTTGACAGGTGTCATAAAATACTGGACTGTTCTCTGTAAACGAAGATATTGGAAAATACAGTTAAGTGAGATGAAGTAGTCAAGAAACGGTGCATAACTTTATTTTTCACTGGTGTCAATATGTACAAAATACTGAACTGTTCACTGAAAATAAAATATTGGAAAATACCGTTAAGTGAAGATGAAGTAGTCAAGAAACGGTACATGACTTTATTTTTCACTGGTGTACACATATGTACACAGCAAATTTGCCAGAGTTCGATTGATCAGAGTTAGACTGGTGTTAAACTGAACTTCCCATTTGCTCTTTGATGTAAAAGTGCCCTTCAGCAGAGGTGTCTTTTAGTGTTTAAAAGTGAGCTAGGAGGCCTAACAGCATGTGCTGACATAGGGTAATTAATTAATAATTTAATAATACTATTTCATAATTAATAATTATACTGCTACTAATAATAATTTGCATGAATAATACTACAACCCCGTATTATGAGTCCAACACTATCATGATGTAATTACCCCCCCCTCGCCCCCCCCCAAAAAAAAGAAAGGCCCTGACTTTTTTCCCCTAATGTGGCTCTTGAGGAAAAAATAGTGAGTATCACTGGGCTAGTATAATCTGAAAAAGTCTACCTGGTACAGTAATCCCTTGAGCTCTTAGAAGTAGCCCAGTCTATTTGAAACTGTCATTCTACCCCATCCGAATCAATCTATCAATCAATTCCTGACCTCACCTGAGTGCTAAGGGCTGTCATGCAATGATTAACTTACTGCCTACACCTGCCAAATGCTTCATCACTCGGGTCACATGGTTCACTTGAACATGTATTTAAACCGGGACTGTTGCATTGTACTGCTCACTGGTTGCTAGCTAGCTAGCTGGCTGGCTGGCTGTAAGGCTGGCCGGCTGCTGGCCTGCCCTCACCTGGCCAGGCCGGCTGGCAGGTCACGTTGTAAGGGTGGCTGCATGGTGGCTTGCTAACTAGCTTGTTTGTTAGCTTGCTTGCCCCGCTAGCTTTGGCCTTCATTTTCCTTAAGGTTATTTTCAGGCCTTTTTTAAATAAAGAATGGATTTGCATACCCTTCATTGATGATACTAGACTGGTCCACCTGCCTGCACTAGACAATCTGGCAATTGGACATTTATTTAGGTATCTAATTAAGTTGATGTTTATTGGACTCCAATGAGTAGAATCAGTCTAATCAGTTGTCTGTGATTGCAACTCTATAATTGGACTCACCTGAGTATAATCAGTCCAATCAGTTGTCTGATTGTAACTCTATAATTGAACTCACCTGAATATAATCTGTCCAATCTGTTTTGGCAACCACTGCTGCCATAATTTTACAGTAAAATGTAAAAAAAATAATACCGTTATTTATTTAACGGTAGGCTTTGGCAACCACTGCTGCCATAATCTTACCGTAAAATGTAAAAAGGAAATATACCGTTATTTGTTTAAAGGTAGACTTTGGCAACCACTGCTGCCAGCAATTTTCCGTAAAAACAACAGTTCTTTTTTTACTGTGTAGCCTACTAATGTGAAAATGAAGTGCCAGAACCTCAAGACATTGGACAACATGAGGTATGTACTGTATACTGTAAAATGTAAGTGGGGACTTACAACATGAAAAAATTCCACAAATTCACATTCTGTATCCTGTGGATGCTGAGAATGGTACACGCCGGCATGGTTTCATTGAAGGACTCCAGGACCTTATTGTATTCTGCTGATGCTGAGAGCCTGATTCTCTATAAACAACAGAGATGAATTGAAACATGACATTTCTTAAAGGTGCACTGTGTCATATTTTAAGTAGTTAATTTCCAGAATTCATGCTTCCCTTTCCAAAATGTTACCTTTAAAAAATACTGACACAACACATTAAATTCTAAGTATTCATTATGACAGGGGAAATTTCAATTGACATTCTATAAATGAAAAGGGGGATCTTCTCCATGGTTCGCCATTTTGAATTCCCAGAAATAGGCCTTTTAAGGCATAACATACTGTTCTTTTGTCACACTAGTAAATATCGGTTTATTATTTATTTATATTCATGAAAAGACCAAATTTGGCAATAGGCAGCACAGTATCAATGATCAGCATAGCTGCAATTCCTACCCTGTCCACAGTCTTACACAATGCATCTTTAAACTATAAAGATAAGATTATGAAAACACTAAACACAGCTTCACCTGTCCAATTCAAGCAGAATTCAACCAGCCTATCATCTGGATGAGCAGGACAGGTCAAACCAGGTCAGTATGATATGTGGAGCTATAGATTGTAATTAATCCATTTAGCCCATCATTGACCATTAACATGATTACGAAAACACTATAAATAGCAGGGAAACAAAGCATTTCTGCAAATGCATGGGTTCCAACATCTGTGTATGATCTACAGCCAAACCTCATATCCTGTTGCTGGAAGAAGGCGTATGTCCCAGTGATGCGGCAAAGTCTTCGGGATACTTGGTGAACGTTTATCTCGGTAAATGGCACTTTAACACACACAAAAACAGACAAAATCTTGAAAAATGAAATGACAGCACTGACATTGGAATTCCTCTCTTGCTACAATACAAGACTTTCAGTCACCATGTTTTCTGTACATCTCTCTGTGAGATGAACTTTGGGCGCCTTCTCAGGAGCCTCTTCACATTGGTGGTCGTGTTTGTTTGGAGCATATCTGAAAAGGGTAGAGGCAAAAGGTGTTGGTAGTACATACCACAGTGCATTGGCAAGGGAACTGAACATCAATCTCCTAACCTGGGGTTGTGCAGTTGACATCTAGTGTTCAAGATTCATGATGCATTCATTGCTACAGGTTCCAGTAATACCAAGTAACAGAGAGGGAGAGAGGTATTTACTGTATATGAGTATCAGTTTACCCCCCCTCTCTAAAAATAATAAACCTGTATAGCCCACTGTAGCATATCCCTCAACAACTGGCTACTGGATAGCATTTTTTAAATCAATAAGCTGCAATACCCATACATTATTTACAGCCAGAGACAGCCAGAACACGTTCCCATTTTGGGTTGTATTGTGATAACTCAGAGGCTGGATTAAAATAGCTGTCAGAAAGTAAATTACTATGCTCAAGATGGGTGTACACTGTACGATTTTTGGCCCGATTGATCAGTTACATAACTATTTGGGAATTGAGATGACTTTTGGCTCAATCGTGCCTCGCATTGTGTAGTGTACTGTACATGGGGTAACGACAAGCAATTGGCACCTTGCAATCAAACGGCTAAAAATCAAACATTGAAATTTAGTCATTATGATTCTCTATGTTACTGTCCTTTGATTGCTCTCTATAGAGTGGGAGAAATATTTAGTTTATGTAGTGCTTCATTTACTTCAGTGCCACACATGCTGTTTTCCATGTTCTGATGACCTTCAGCACTATGCAAGTGAAAACTGCACCTTTAATTTAATTATTAATCTCACACTGTAAAGAAGCCGCATCACAATGCCATGCAACAAAAGCATTTGTACCTTGAAAGTCTAGTTCATATTGATAATTCCCAGCAGCAAATTCCACTGTGGTTTCCCCCTCTCTGTACTTCCTCTCCAATTCATCACTTATGGAGCGCGGATTACCGCCGTCATCCTACGGGACGACATTGTTTAATCCTGTTAACATTTTCAATTAGCATATGCTGTATATGTATAATGGCAATAAAAAAACAAATCACAAGTTCCTGAAAAACACCATTAACCCAAAAAGGGTCTAATATCAAAATCTTCGTTCAGCCCTCTAGGGGCCAATGTATCCAAGGTGTAGATCCAAAAAAGTTATCTTCTTAAAATGAAATTGTTTGTTTGTTCATTAAATTGTTCAACTTTGTGCATAAAAGAAGAAGAAGAGAGAGAGAGATTCCCCACGCTAAATGGGACATTTTTAATAACTCTACCTTTTCCCATTTCACATGTGTTCCTTCCCCATGTATCAAAAGGGAGTAGAGTTGCCCAGCTGGAACTCGAACCTGTACCTTTTGGGGTAGAAGACTGGGGCTCTGACCGCTACACCAAAGAGCCAGGCTCATTGTTATGACCGTTTCAGGTGGACACACAAACATTTCATGTGCATACCAGATACTTTCGTGTGGCCACAAGACACTTTCTTGTGCCCACCAGAAACGTTCTAGTTTGCATCAGAAATGTTTGTGTGCCCACCTGAAACTGTAGGTTCTGGTGGGCACGAGAAATTTTCTGGTGCACACAAGAACATTTCTGGTGGGCAACAAGAAATGTTTGTTTTTTTTTTTCTCTCACTTGTCATTTTAAGGGCTCCGTAGATTTGTGATTAGCAGAGAGGAGATGGATCCATTACCGGTGATGTGTACTCTCTCCAAACGTCCTCTGCCTCTTCCCAGTACCACACCCACTTTGTGGCAAGAGGTGCTATCGAGTCAATCGCTGTGTCGCTGGCAATGGAGATCCGGCGAATCTCATCTGTTCCACATTTCATTGCGTCAAACTGTATGAGTTTGGCTCCCACACTTAAAAAGAAAACAATACATACTCATAACTTGAAGTTCCAGTGGACATTTTTATTCTTATGCCATGTGTAATGGTTAAGATTTTAAGATACTTACTGTTGTGTGTTGGCAGGGTTGCAGTAGTCTTCCTCTATTTCCTGGTTGTTTGGCAGAGCGCTCCACTGGCCACTCCTCCATACCTGCCACTGGTAAGATCAAGATCAAGATCAAGAGCTTTTATTGTCATTGACAAATAAATTTGACAACGAAATTGCGTTTAAGAATACACTGTACAAGTACCCCAGGGCCGCTGCTCATACGAGCGCCGCCACTAACACACCTCCACCACCTAGGCTCAAGTTTAATACACATTGGGAAAGGATGAGGGTAAAAAATTTGTCCATGTCTTCATATTATAGAGTTATAACATCAAGGCATAGATGAAAAAAAACCTCATATTTTAGCAAAAAAGCAGTAGAGACAAACATTCGTATGAACCGGGGGGTGGGGGTGGGGGGGTTGGAGATGGGGAAGGGAGAGAGGTTGCAGATAAGACAGAGGACGCGTTGAAGTTGAGGGAGGGGGGGGGTGGCACTGGGTAGTCCTATCCCCACTGTGCACCAGATCTTATCCGCCTGAGAGACGGCCTTGGCCTGGTCCACAGCAAGTCCAAAACAACACCAGGTGTCCATTGTGATGGGTAGGGGAGGCAGAGTCTCCTGACACTGCTTGTCCTCCAGGGAGAGATAGATGAGTCCTGACCTAGGTCAGGTCGCTGATTTGCTGGGGCGCCAAAGACAGATTAGATTCATGTTTGGGTTATTGCAGGCATTCCTTTTTACTGCTCTGCAGGGATACGCATGTGACTGGCCACACGTCTCAAATACAGATGAATTTCCAACAATTTTGCCTCCAGCCCGATCGATTCAATTTGGCGGTTGTGTGCGACAAGTCCATCAATGCGGCGATCCATAGCTTCGAGGTGGCGTTGTACGGCCACAAGCCCTTCCAACAGTCTGTCCATCGTACGGTGACCAGCCACAGAACTCTCCAAAGCGCGATTCACAACCACATTCTGTGCTCGAACTTCACTGCCCACCTTATCAATCAAGCCGCGCAGCTTGGGGCCCATAATAGCTGCTGCGATCCTCGTACAGTTGCGGTAGATCAGGCCCAAGAGTAATCCAATTCCCAACAAGCCTGTCACCAGAAAGCCAAAGATGTATAAATCTTCAATGTCCTCCACGTCCATCGGAGCAAGACACATGATGCGCCACTTCCCCCACGGGTCCATCACGTAGCCAGCTGCCGATGTCCCGTCTGGACAGTTGGGCTCCCCCGAACCCACTTTGATCTTCGAAAAGATGGTGTCAATTGCGTTGATAGACCAGTTGACCAAATCCATTGTTAATTTCAAATTCAGGAGAAAAAGACAGCGGGAGCCTCTGCAGAGTAAGTCAGACGAAGACAGAGTGCATAGCAGGGAGAAGGATAGGAGATAGGGAGAGGGAAGAGCTAAGAAAAACACGTCCGCCTCCTCCGAGGTCAGAATACAGGCATGCTACAGTGAACTTTATCACAACCTGTAATTGAAACACATTATATTCAGAGGGAACTTTTGCTTACCAGAAGTTAACCTGAGGCCAGACTCATTTGTGAACTTTACCTCAACCTGTATATCCACACAGTAATACAATGATTGCGTTCTTACACAACTGATAGGACTGTTATTTGATATTTTGATATTTCATTAGGATCCCCATTAGCTGATAAACATATCAGCTACTCTTCCTGGGGTCCACTGTTAAAGGGATGCTAGCTGGAAACAAGCAATCTTTTCATCTTGGATTTGCATGAACCAACCACTGCACTAGGGATGCACCGATACCGATACTGGTATCGGTATCGGCTGCCGATACTGCTCATTGTACTCGTACTCGTCAAGCACTTGCCGATACCAGGAACGATACTGCTATTACACAAAACAATGCAAAAGCATGGAAAAAAGTGCCACCTCATACATTTAATAACATTTAAATCTACCGTACATGGAAATGAACAATACAAATATCACAGGTGGAAAAAAACAAGGCCAAGCATTTATTTTCATTGTATTTTGGTGGAAAAAGGTATCGGTATCGGTACTCGGTATCGGCAAGTACACACATTAATGTACTCGTACTTGTATCGGTTTTCAAAAAAGTGGTATCGGTGCATCCCTACACTGCACTACACTTACTACTATTAGGCTACACAAATGCGGGGATTAGGCACTCACAAAAAGGTCAAGTTCTAATATAGTGGTTGTATGAAAATAACAACAATCATAATGACTATTATTAAGCGGGCTTGCGGAGCAAGGACCATGCAGAGCATGGCCCTTGCAGAGCAAGGCCCGTTTATAGTAATCTCTAAGTCCTGTTTTATTATTATTATTATTAAGCGGGCTTGCGGAGCAAGGACCATGCAGAGCATGGCCCTTGCAGAGCAAGGCCCGTTTATAGTAATCTCTAAGTCCTGTTTTATTATTAAGCGGGCTTGCGGAGCAAGAGCAGAGCTCTTGCAGAGCAAGGCCCGATTATAGTAATCTCTAAGTCCTGTTTAGTTATTATTATTATTATTGGTCTTGTGCAGGGGGACAGTAAAAATAGAAAATGGATCTCCTCCTAGGCCTTTCGAGATAGAGACACCGTTCAAACACTAAAACGACCGGCTCGGCTTGGAGATCGCGTCTCGTTATAGGCTTCTCCGTGTCTCTTGTCGTTTTCCCGTTTTTGGCGATTTTGTTAAAGCCTGGGTCTCCATTGAAAACTATGGTGGAACCTTCATGAACCAAAGTTCCGCCACTCTAGAGATTAGAGTGTAGGAGGCTTTTTCGGTCATAAAACATCAACACTTTCACCTAGAAGTTTAGTTGACGCGTTGTTAGCGAGCTCTATGGGATGTCTCCAAATTGTGAAAGTTTCATCTCCCAACTCCCAATACTTTTTAAATGGCAGGTTTGTAAAAAAAACAGGCCTGGCTCTATGGAGAATCCCATTCTTTCGAAAAGGGCATTTTTCAAGAGATCAGCGCATGTCCCACACGGAGGTCCATTTGTGCCTGAAAATTTTAACCTATAAACTTCATTCAAAGACTTTTAGAGAGATCACAAGCATGACTCCGATCTGTGAAAAGGACACTTGCCAACTCCTTTTAGTTTTTTTACAACGATGTTGTAAAGACAAAAAACTCATTCTCATTTTTTCCCCTGTTAAAGGCTCAATACTAACTGTCTTTCAGTCAATCACAACAGGTGCAGCCAGTGAAGGATTCCATTTCAACTGTCACTGTCTCAAGATTCCATTCTTAAAGTGTTTATGAAACGAAAACAAACGGTCATTCCCATTAAAGCCTTGTTTTTTCTGATAGCATCGATGAGACTTTGAACCCAATCATCCTGGAGGAACTTGTGAAAATGGCAACTCAAAGTGTGAATTCTGTGAAATTTACTGTGACTAATGAGCTGGGCTGTGACATCATAGAGGGGAGTCCCTGGTTTGCTAGTATGGCGATCTGAGAAAACAACACACATTTGATGGACCCACATCTTATAAAGGAACCAAAATTCTGATACAAATATCAGCGTGTCGAAAAACCACACATCCAACCTCATGAGAAAAAAAAAACAGCAGCACAAATCTATTTCAGAGGCACTGATACATCTGCAGAAAGTGACATGTCTGACAGGCGAAGTGACGATTGTTGACATAGCCTGACAGTTCGTTTTGTTTATGGTTACGGTTGCTAAGGGCGCTTTGCCATGACCCACAGATGACATGGCGTGTGTATTTGTTGACAAATGGGGGGCATTTTGATTAAATTGCGCGATATAGTGTGATTGAAATGCATGTAGGCTACATGCAAAAATGTCATCAACTAGAGAAAAAACTGAGGTATTAGGCTGTTGGAAAAACGCCCTATATAGCCTGAGTCCTCAGCATATTTTTAGCGTTTATCATTATTATTATTTTTTGTGCTCAAAGTCACAGGCGTCGCGTGTCCCTCAGCCGGACTCTGAGGACGAGGTGTGTCCAAACGTCAGCCACACGTGCACCACAATACTAAAAACAAACAATCAACGCTTCAAAGTAGGCCTACGCTATGTGCATCTCTGTTTATTCGCTAAGCAGTAGCCCAATCTGTGAGTTGGCTGTCCTCGACTGAGAGCACCACGCTGATGTGCGGATATCCTCCCAAAACCAATTTGGGACCGTTCGGCCCTCCAGCAACACACTGCTTGACACTGCGCTTTGTTTTGGTACTAGCCGCCATTGATCTGAACAAGGTGGAATGAGGTGAACTCACCCCTTCTATGTCACGCATATCATTTGCATAAAATTTGCATGTCACCAAAAAAACACTTTTTGGGAACGTTTTAACATGACTTTTAGGACAAAATATCACCCAGACAATATCCCATTTTATTCACAAGGCTTAGAACTTTCAGAATCTGTCCTGGAAATGGTCAAATTCCTTTATTTTGTTTTCGTTTCATAAACACTTTAACGAGCAGGTGCGAGCAAGCATTCTAGAAGTCTATTGTTGAGCTCTGCAATGCAATGTAATATAGTCTTGCTGGACTATGCATGACAATTAGCTGCTTGGCTTAGTGGTAATGCATGCCGCTGCATTAGAGATATGGAGGTTGAGGGTTCGAAACCCACCTGAGGCCATGTTGATTTTCTAAATTATATCATATGCAGCGTTCCTTGGCCGACTTAAAATGCCATGTATATCATTTAGTATGGATGGCAAATGTGCTGAATTACAGATATTGAGGTTGGGGGTTCGAAACCCAGTCAAAGCCATGCTGATTTTCAAAATTATATCATATGCAGTGTTCCTTGGCCAACTTAAAATGCCATGTATGTCATTTAGTATGCATGGCGACTGTGCTGGATTACAGATATGGAGGTTGGGGGTTCAAATCCCAGTCAAAGCCATGTTGATTTTCAAAATTATATCATATGCAGTGTTCCTTGGCCAACTTAAAATGCCATGTATGTCATTTAGTATGAATGGCAAATGTGCTGAATTAGGGATATGGGGGTTGGAGGTTCGAACCCCAGTCGAAGCCATGTTGATTTTCAAAATGATATCATATGCAGTGTTCCTTAGCCAACTTCAAATATCATGTATTGTATGTCATTTAATATCAATGGCAAAGGGGTTGGATTACAGATATGGAGGTTGTGAGTTCGAATCCCGCTCGAAGCCATGTTGATTTTCAAAATTATATCATATGCAGTGTTCCTTAGCCAACTTAAAATACCATGTATGTCATTTAGTATATCCCCAAAACGCAGAGCTACAACACTTTCAAGATGGCTGAATCCAAGATGGCTGAATTGTTTGGCCCATAACTTCTGACTGGGTGGATGGAGTTTTTCCAAGATTTCTTTTAGCTTTGTTTTCTCAATAGTACTTTGTTTCATCTCTGCCCCAAAAGGCAAGCCCGCTTCCAGCATTTTCTGTGAGAATGCATTTCTAGTTATATCATGCAATCTTACCATGTGCATAGCAGAGATCAATAAGACCAAATAAACAGATTTCATCACCTGTAAAGGACGATATTAACAACAGAGTAATGTAATCTATTGTTTGCATGTATGCATGAAATTATGTCACATTTAAGCAGTATTTGAATTACTTCAATATTAAAATCATGTCACAAAACTGTGGTATCATCAGTCATCAGTGTGTGTGTGTGTGTGTGTGTGTGTGTGTGTGTGTGTGTGTGTGTGTGTGTGTGTGTGTGTGTGTGTGTGTGTTGGTGGGTGGGTGGGTGTTCTGCATACTTACAACCAGACACCGAGGCCTTCCCTGGGTCCATGGCGGTGGCCATTACAACAGTAAACAAGAGAATAGTAGCGTCATAAGAGTGTTATACCAGTGATGGTACAAGAAGGAGATACCCTGAACTCCGCCCACACAATGTAAATGGATGTGCTCAAGTTTGGGTCTCCTAAGGGGGCGTTGTCCCCCCTTCTTCTTCTCTTACTGTTGCGTTTGGTGGCAGCTGACAAGGGTTGCGTATTACCGCCATCCAAAGGGCTGAGGTGGGATTCGTAGTCTGTGAAGAGGCGTGGCGGAGACGGATGGGATGGGACGCGTCGCTCATGGTAACTGTCTGCCCTATAGTAATCCCAGTTGACATTCACGTTGTTTTCATTGTCCATTTATTGTAATATCCTGTCATATATATATAGGCCTAGTATTTATTTATTTGTGCATGGAAGTCCTTGTATTGTGCACAACCCTTCCAGGTGCAAGGCAGAAAAACTTGATCAATACGAAAAGTTCATTAAACATTGCACACTGGATACTTCTTTTGTATTTTTTTCCCCTGAGCGAGCAACGCGTTTCGCACAGTGCGTCTTCAGATTAGCTCTTTTCCCAGTGCGTCTTCGGGAACCTGAAGACGCACCGGGCGAAACGCGTGCTTTGAAGAGGGGGGGAGAACAGTATGCCTAGGCCTACACAGTGTGCGGTGTTTAATGCACTTTTCGTATTTTGGTTTATGCAACTCCAGGTAGATATCAGTTGCTTGCAGTAACTGTTGCAGTTGTCAGTGAAGCCACATTAGTTGTCCCCTTTTTTGCCTAGGCTGTGAGGAAATAGGCCTATTCGCGAGAAGTCTGTAACACTTTACATGGGACACCATATGTGTATGAAATAGGCTAGCCTACTAAAAAGATGTCAAGGCTATAACCTAGGCCTACAATTTGAAACGGTGATGACATTTAAAACCGAGTCAAACGGCCATAGACAGCATTGTAATGAAGGGTGTCGTAACGGCAGCTGGAAAGAGATGGAACTTAAATTTCACGACGACATTCTGGCTTCAAACTCGCCCTGGCCGCTTCCCTATTTAACTTTAGGACTAAAATTATTCAACCGTTTCCACAGCAACGACCAAACTAATCACAGTTCCTGCAGCAGTAAAGCCAGGACTGCAAGTGTGAGCGAAATCAGCACAACAGTAGGCCTATAAAGGAATAATAAACAGTAACGGAAATACCGTGACCTGAAAAGTAGAATTGGGAGCCTTTTGTCTGTGAATTGCGCTGAAGCTAGCCTAGGCCTAGGCTACATTGTGAACATGGTCCAGGAAGACAGATGCTGAGGCACTCAAGGTTGCAATTTTTTTACTTTTTTATTTGGCTACAATGCCTACGCGTTTCGGCCCTTATGGCCTTCTTCAGGGCGTATCAAGAGCAGGTCACATGTATGCCACTTTTTAAAACAATCAGGTTGGTCACATGACATGAGTCACATGATTAGCAGGTCACATGATTAGCAGATCACATGAGAGAATACAACAACAAGGAACTTGGGGCACCTTAAGTAAGTAAAATACATTAGATTTGTTAGGTTAAGTAAACCCCAGCTTCACAGTAACAAATAATACACATATAATCATAATGATCTTTTACAACAGTTAGTAGTTCTAGAGCAGTAGGAAAAGGCATATTTTTGTTAAATCATAAACATATATATAAATATCAATCACATCTCAGAGGAAAGGGGAGAAGTCCAGTTCAAGGTTAAGTCCTGGATATGTTGTTGCCTTTAGGGTATATATCCAAAAGGATTCCCGCTGTAGCAGTTTTTTCAACCTGTCCCCCCCTCTGATTGTTTTTTTGATGTGTTCTATGCCAGAGATCCTTAATGTGTCACAGCTACCATGTCCAACATCTTTGTAGTGCACGGCCATGGGATAATTGGGATTAGCGGTTCTGATGGCATATTTATGTTCTGCCAACCTTGTTTTCAGTTTCCGCTTTGTTCTTCCTATATAGAAGCATCCACATGGACATTCAAGTCTGTAAACAACGAAAGTAGTGTTGCAGTTCATAAAGTTGCGTATTGTATATTCCTGGCCTGACTTAACATCCATGAATGAGTTTGTTCTTTTCATGTTGCCACAGTGGTTACAGTTTCCACATTGGTGGTTACCACCTCTTGTATCCAGCCATGTTTTTGTCTGAACTGGTGGAAGATGGCTCCGCACCAGTTTGTCACTTAAGGTTGGGGCTCTTCTGAAAGTGATAGTAGGAGAGTCAGGAAGTGCTTCCCTAAGAGAGACATCACTGGTAAGTATGTCCCAATTCTTTTTAATGATTTGTTTTATTTTGTGTGCTTCACTGCTGTATTGTGTTACAAAGTACACTTGGTTTGGGCATTGTGCATTGTCTTGTTTCTTATCCAGTAGCTGTTCTCTGGGGAGGCTTTTGGCTCTGTTATAGGCAGCATGTATAGTTTTATCATTGTAACCTCTTTTTAGAAACCTGTCAGTCATTTCGTGTGCATTCAGTTCAAAATCTTCATCGGAATCACAGATGCGCCGAAGCCTCTGAAATTGACCATATGGAATATTCTTAATCAGCCAAGGTGGGTGGAAACTATCTGCTTTTAGTATGGTGTTACGGTCTGTAGGTTTCCTGAAGATTGAGGTATGCAAATCTCCGTTCAAATCTTTAGATATCTGTAAATCCAGGAAGCTGATTTGAGTGTGAGAGAATTCAAGGTTCAATTTCAGATTTGGATTGGTGTTGTTAAGGTATGAGTGGAACAATGACAGTTCAGATTCTGACCCAGACCATATTAAAAGGATATCGTCAATATACCTTCCGTAATATTTAATCTTGTCAGCAAATGTATTCAGGTTAGAGTAAACAAAAGTCTCTTCCCACAAACCCATGAATAAGTTTGAGTAGTTTGGTGCGAAGCAGGCACCCATGGCCGTACCTTTAATCTGCTTGTAAAACTGGTTCTGAAAAAGAAACACATTGTTATTTAAGGTCCATTCTGCAAGTTGTAGAATAAAAGCAGCAGGGGGCAGCAGGTCAGTTGGTCTGTACTCTAGGTAGTGGGAAAGAGCATTTAGTCCGTCTTTGTGGTCAATGTTGGTGTATAATGACTCAACATCCATTGTGACTAAGAGTGATGATCCGATGTTGGCAATCTCCTTGATCTTATTTAACACAGAAGTACTGTCCTGTATAAAGGAGGGAAGATCTAACACATGTGATTTAATGTAAAAGTCAACATATTTGGATGCTGGCTCTGTTACTGATTCATTGCCACTGATTATTGGCCTTCCTGGTGGATTACTCAAGTCCTTGTGTATTTTTGGAAGCATATAGAAACATGGAATTCTTGGGCTGTTGGACAGTAGAAAGTCATGTTCTTTTTGTGTAATCCAGTCTTCAGTCTTGGCTTGTAATAGAATTTGTCCAAGTCCTCTTTTAATTTGATCAATGGGGTTAGATGGTAGAGGTTGATAGTACTCACTGTTGTCTAGTTGTCTCTTTGCCTCTGTGATGTATTGTTCTCTGCCCCATACGACCACGGCTCCTCCCTTATCGGCCCGTTTGACTATGATGTCATCGTTTTTGGACAGCCAGTTCAATGCTTCTGTTTCCTCCTTTGTCAAGTTATGTCCATTTTTTCTTCTTTTTGTTGTGAAAAGTTTGTCAACGTCATGTGTCACTTTTTTAAAGAAGGTGCCCAATGTTGGATTACTTATGTTTGGCGTGAAGGTTGACTTTGGCTTGAATGGTGTACTAATGCCTTGTCTTAAGGTTTGAGAAGCCACTTGGTTGGTGTTAGAATGATACCATACTTTCAGCTGGAGGTTACGATGGAATTTGAATAAGTCAATCTTTGTTTGAAATTCTTTAGTTGGATTTGTAGGGGCAAAAGTAAGGCCTTTCGACAGAACTGAAATGTGGTTGGCTGAGAGTGGGACATTAGAGATGTTAATCACTTCTTCTTGCCTTTGCTCCTTGTGTACCGCTCTCTTCGATCGTCGTCTTCCTCGTCTGGTCTTGCGCTTTGCTTTTGGTGTTTCTTGTTGTCTTTCTTGTGTCTTTTGTCTAAAAAAGCAGTGGAAGTACGGTGATCAGAGTGTTCATCATCACTACTTGGTAGTCGGAAAGATACTGTTCTTCTCCTTTGTGGCAATGTGCTTCGGCCATGTTTTTGCTTCCATGTGTATACTCTCTCTTCTTTGTAGTCTTGTTGGTCTCTCTTAAATTTCTCAAGTTTTTCTTGCTTAATTTCTTTCTGGAGTTTATCCAATCCTTCTTTTAAATCTTTTTCAAAGGTGGGCTCCTTATCTGCAAATTTTGAAGACATCTCTGCTTTAAGTTCTTCCATTTCCTTTTGAGATTCACATCTTTGCTTCTTTGCTTCCTCAATGAGAAGTAACATGAGGTCAAGGGAGCATTTGTTCAAGATGGCTTCCCATTTTTGTTTGAACTCCATGTCAGGAAACCCAAAAGATGGAAATTTCTTAATACGTAATCCTCTAGGAATCATTTTCTCCCTCCAGTAGTCTGATAGTGAAGTCATGTGTAAACTCAGTTTTAGTTCTTTTTCTGCAGACTTTTTAAAATCCAAAAACATTTTCACATCATCAGTCTGTGCACATGTCTGGTCAAACAAAGTATCAGGGACTATTATGTTCTGCCCTTCTTCGTTTGAATAGGAGAATGATCCAGTAGCCATTTTCAATGTAAAATGCAGTTCCCAACGTTCAATGAACGGAGCTACTCCAACTTAGGACAGTCCCTCAAGTCCTTCAAAGTATCAAACACAAGCAGGTAATTGGAGTGCTTCTGGGTCTTCACCTTTTTTCCTTGGTGCTCATCAGTGTAGGGGCTCTCAAACTTGGTCCAGGAAGACAGATGCTGAGGCACTCAAGGTTGCAATTTTTTTACTTTTTTATTTGGCTACAATGCCTACGCGTTTCGGCCCTTATGGCCTTCTTCAGGGCGTATCAAGAGCAGGTCACATGTATGCCACTTTTTAAAACAATCAGGTTGGTCACATGACACGAGTCACATGATTAGCAGGTCACATGATTAGCAGATCACATGAGAGAATACAACAACAAGGAACTTGGGGCACCATAAGTAAGTAAAATACATTAGATTTGTTAGGTTAAGTAAACCCCAGCTTCACAGTAACAAATAATACACATATAATCATAATGATCTTTTACAACAGTTAGTAGTTCTAGAGCAGTAGGAAAAGGCATATTTTTGTTAAATCATAAACATATATATAAATATCAATCACATCTCAGAGGAAAGGGGAGAAGTCCAGTTCAAGGTTAAGTCCTGGATATGTTGTTGCCTTTAGGGTATATATCCAAAAGGATTCCCGCTGTAGCAGTTTTTTCAACCTGTCCCCCCCTCTGATTGTTTTTTTGATGTGTTCTATGCCAGAGATCCTTAATGTGTCACAGCTACCATGTCCAACATTGACCACAAAGACGGACTAAATGCTCTTTCCCACTACCTAGAGTACAGACCAACTGACCTGCTGCCCCCTGCTGCTTTTATTCTACAACTTGCAGAATGGACCTTAAATAACAATGTGTTTCTTTTTCAGAACCAGTTTTACAAGCAGATTAAAGGTACGGCCATGGGTGCCTGCTTCGCACCAAACTACTCAAACTTATTCATGGGTTTGTGGGAAGAGACTTTTGTTTACTCTAACCTGAATACATTTGCTGACAAGATTAAATATTACGGAAGGTATATTGACGATATCCTTTTAATATGGTCTGGGTCAGAATCTGAACTGTCATTGTTCCACTCATACCTTAACAACACCAATCCAAATCTGAAATTGAACCTTGAATTCTCTCACACTCAAATCAGCTTCCTGGATTTACAGATATCTAAAGATTTGAACGGAGATTTGCATACCTCAATCTTCAGGAAACCTACAGACCGTAACACCATACTAAAAGCAGATAGTTTCCACCCACCTTGGCTGATTAAGAATATTCCATATGGTCAATTTCAGAGGCTTCGGCGCATCTGTGATTCCGATGAAGATTTTGAACTGAATGCACACGAAATGACTGACAGGTTTCTAAAAAGAGGTTACAATGATAAAACTATACATGCTGCCTATAACAGAGCCAAAAGCCTCCCCAGAGAACAGCTACTGGATAAGAAACAAGACAATGCACAATGCCCAAACCAAGTGTACTTTGTAACACAATACAGCAGTGAAGCACACAAAATAAAACAAATCATTAAAAAGAATTGGGACATACTTACCAGTGATGTCTCTCTTAGGGAAGCACTTCCTGACTCTCCTACTATCACTTTCAGAAGAGCCCCAACCTTAAGTGACAAACTGGTGCGGAGCCATCTTCCACCAGTTCAGACAAAAACATGGCTGGATACAAGAGGTGGTAACCACCAATGTGGAAACTGTAACCACTGTGGCAACATGAAAAGAACAAACTCATTCATGGATGTTAAGTCAGGCCAGGAATATACAATACGCAACTTTATGAACTGCAACACTACTTTCGTTGTTTACAGACTTGAATGTCCATGTGGATGCTTCTATATAGGAAGAACAAAGCGGAAACTGAAAACAAGGTTGGCAGAACATAAATATGCCATCAGAACCGCTAATCCCAATTATCCCATGGCCGTGCACTACAAAGATGTTGGACATGGTAGCTGTGACACATTAAGGATCTCTGGCATAGAACACATCAAAAAAACAATCAGAGGGGGGGACAGGTTGAAAAAACTGCTACAGCGGGAATCCTTTTGGATATATACCCTAAAGGCAACAACATATCCAGGACTTAACCTTGAACTGGACTTCTCCCCTTTCCTCTGAGATGTGATTGATATTTATATATATGTTTATGATTTAACAAAAATATGCCTTTTCCTACTGCTCTAGAACTACTAACTGTTGTAAAAGATCATTATGATTATATGTGTATTATTTGTTACTGTGAAGCTGGGGTTTACTTAACCTAACAAATCTAATGTATTTTACTTACTTAAGGTGCCCCAAGTTCCTTGTTGTTGTATTCTCTCATGTGATCTGCTAATCATGTGACCTGCTAATCATGTGACTCATGTCATGTGACCAACCTGATTGTTTTAAAAAGTGGCATACATGTGACCTGCTCTTGATACGCCCTGAAGAAGGCCATAAGGGCCGAAACGCGTAGGCATTGTAGCCAAATAAAAAAGTAAAAAAATTGCAACCTTGAGTGCCTCAGCATCTGTCTTCCTGGACCAAGTTTGAGAGCCCCTACACTGATGAGCACCAAGGAAAAAAGGTGAAGACCCAGAAGCACTCCAATTACCTGCTTGTGTTTGATACATCTGTGAACATGCTGGACGTTATCGCCAAATTACGATAGAAAGAGCAACCAATGTTATGTAATATTGCTACCTCATCTTTGCTGCTACCCAAAAATATACGATGGCATAATTAAATATAGGCCTATGTGAAACACACCTGTGTTCCGTCTTTGGATGATGTGCAATGAATAAGACACACAACACAAACCTATTTCACCCCTTTGTTTTATTTCAAGGTGGAAGTGTCGAGGAGGACACACGTCAATTTGCTTTTTGACATCCGAAATCTGAACTGTCATCCAAGGATTCAATCCCACAAATGCACTCTAGAGGCGTAATTCACTCTCAAACTCGGATGGTCTCCTAAAGGGGCGTTCACCTGACGTCAACGGGATACCGGAAAACAACGAGCCTGACTTATCTCCTTCTTGTACCATCACTGTTCATACTGTACGGCCTAAAGGCACTTGAAGAGACTTGAGGTATAAGCTCAGTGCTTTCACCAGATACACACTGTATTCCCTGACTTCACTCTGACGGCATGTACTGAATTTTGTTTTTTTTTTAAATGCACCGAGATTACAATTCTTTCATTTTCATGTCTTCATTTCTGATAGCCGTCAAAGTAGGTCCAACTCTTTCAAGAACTCACAAGGAGCACAATGAGACCAGTAGCGTCACAAGACTGGCAGAAATCCGTAAGTCTATTATGAGATCTTGTGAATGTCAGCTCCGGATTCCGCATGTCTACTCTCTGAGAGCGTATGTGAACACATTATGAGGAGGAGTTAACTCTGCTGTCATCTATACTGGAATTTTAAAACTTTCCGAGAGAACAGTGCTTTCGTTTTCATGTTATAATTCCTGGTATCGGTCAAAGTGAGTGCGGGAAGAGAGGAGAAGTTGCCACACAGGTCTGTCCTGTTTAGAAATGTCATTGTCAAAAGCTAAAGGTACTCTGAACGTCTTTTAGGCACACCTCCTTAGGTCAGGAGGAAAACCCCTCTTAACCCATTGAAGTCTAAGTGCCCTTGAGAGGGCAATTTGACATGTCTCTAAAAACAAATCTGTAACTCTGTGAGTTTTTGTCATTGAAACACATAAGTTACACCATTAGAAACCTCAGACCTTCCAGATTTCAAATATATATATATTAAATAAATTATATAGCTGGCCCAATTTAAAGAAAGTGAAAAGAAATCTTCGCATATTCTGTACTCTCTGCCTGTAGCAGCCACACCTATAGCTATTCACATGTAAAGTACCAGTGCTTGAGTGGCTATTCAGAGGTGACAACACGCCCCTTTCAGGTAGGGTAAACACAGCAGACGTAGAGTGACAGGGGGGTTGGGGCTATCAGAGCACATGGGGATTGACAGGGGGGTGTGGGCCATTAGAGGTTTTTCACACCTATCTCATTAGTATTCAAATGAGACAGACAGTGGCAGTGACATAGTCATTCTTTTTTGCATTTTGTATGAAAACAACAAAACATTTCTAAATGCCCTTTTCACTTTTATGCTGCCAACACATTTGTTTACAAGATTCAAACTTCAAAAGTCTTGGCTAGATATATTTATTGTGTGTTTTCTTGAACTTTTTGAAGACGTCTGAACCCTGTTTTTTTGTACAGTTGTGTTTATACTCAATTTAAATAAAACATGTTTGTATGACATCCAATTTTTTTTCAGATTATTTCTTGTCAGGCTTTTCACAATACAACCATATATTCCACTTTTGCATAGATGCTTACTGTTAGCTGAAAATACTTGAAAATGTCAGGGTGGTGCAAGCAGCCTAAAAGCCTCTGAAAGGCCTTAGACCTCAGAGGGTTAAGAAAACAAATAAGTTCCGGCACGCTATCCTCATTGCCTTCACTGTTTTAGTTGCAATGTTTCGGTCTGGTGATCTTACTCAAGAAATTTTGGACAGTGGGACTGCGGGAGCCATTTTGTTTTAAAGATGCACTGCGTAGGATGGTGGCCAGATAAGACATTGCAACTATGCTGCTCATTAAAACTATGCTCGCCATTGATCTTTTCATGGATATTTGCTAAGTGATAAACTAACATTTACTAGTATGACCAAAGTACAGTAAGTTTTGCAGCTGTTCTGTTCAAATTTCAAAATGGCGGACATCACCAGGGTTGTGGGCATGCTCTGACTGCCATGGTAATGAGCTTTTCTCTTTGTTGTCAGAAACATTTGTACGATCATACTTCCCCGTTGCACTTAGATAAAGGAGCGTGCCAATGTAGGAGCAATAACAGTATCGTCTCCTTCTCGTACAGCGAGTACTTTTTCTTTTGTTTTGTTTGTTTGTGTTTGTTTTGTTTGTTTGTGTTTGCAGTTTCTCTATCCCTCTCCGCCCCCTGGATGATACCGCCAGTATTGTGCATACTGGTCATGTGCTTCTAAAGCAGGTATATTCAACCATCTGCATGCAGTGGTGTGCGTAATTTAAAGGTGATGGAGAATAAACCTCCTTTGATATGCCTGACAGAAAATGGGTCAGCGTGCAATGACGCCACACCCCCTACACTCGGACTCCACCCAACCCCTTTCACCCTCAACCTGAACAATACATTGAAGACGGCTGTTTCAAGCATGAGTTAACTTCTATGGAAACCAAAACACTTGGAAATTACAGTAATTGCTTGATGTAACACAGCAACTCACTAGCACATTGCACATGACATTTAGAGTGCGTTTTAATATGCGACCTTGCCTCCTCCACTTGCGCTTGTCTCCTCGTCCCGCCTCCTGGCCCCTCCTCCGTGGAGAAAACTATAAAGTTTCCCAGCTGTCAGCCTAGCCACAACAACTTTTGAGGGACTGTTTTTCATTCACCACCCCAATTGCAAATGAGAGAAAGACTCTACAATTGAGCTTTTGCAAGATATTGAAATATAATGCTGTTGTCAGTGATGTCATCATGACGAGAAGCAAGTGGAGGAGGCAAGTGGAGGAGGCAAGGTCGCATATTGCAACGCACTCTTATACCAAAGAGGTTGGATGAATAAAGAGGAATCAAAACACGCCCACCCAATGTAAAAGAGTGTGCTCAAGTTGGGTCTCATAAGGGGGCGTTGTCCCCTCCTTCTTCTTCTATTTTTGAGGTGTTTGCACAAGAAGTGCGTTACCGCCATATACAGCACTAAGGGGACTCCATTTATTCTCAACCTCAGGACTCCGAAGGTCTCCTAACCGAAGCTCTCCTAAGGGGGTGTTCACCCGACATAAAGTGGATACCAGAAATGAGCTAGAATGACTGACTTATCTCTGTCTATAAGATCTCTGCATACCATGTCGATGCATGATGTTCATTATGTCTCACTGTTGTAGTATTCTTTTACTTCAGACATGTAAACCTTTTTTATAGAGATGCACCGGATCATAATTTTTAGGATCCTGCCGGATACCGGATCCACTGCTTAAGATCCTGCCGGATCCGGATACCGGATCCTACACTGAAAAAACGTAGAATGGCGGGTTTTTGAATTAACCTATATAAAGTAAATAGATGCAAAACGATTCATTAACATTCCTTGAGTAAACATGATTTCATCAAATAAGGATAATGTGTTCTTGGAGACTGCTGAATTTGCATGTTTCTAATGCTTTGAATGAACATGATTAAGTTGTGTCTGGGGTGGCCTCCAGTCCTGAGGTGGCGCTAGTGCACCACTTTCTAAGACAAGAAGAAGCCGGAAAGTTTCACAGCCAGAGAGCCGTTCGCCTCAGTCAGCTCGGTCCTACTCTTCAGTCTCATCTCGCTGGAATAGTGTTGTCATGTGTGAAGATCTACACGAAATTGAGTAAGTAACTGAATTACTTTCATTTATTGTGGGCGATGTAGAACTGCTCTTGTGTCTTTTGTGTGTGGAAGCTGAGCCAAAGGTGAAGTTAGACTCTACTACATTTACCCAGGCAGTGCTCTTTGCTTAACAGGTGCACTGCAAAACACATGCAGTTGGCTATGCATCATGTTAATTTCGAAAAGAATGGAAAATATGTACATTTAGGATATTCAAAGGATGTAGTAAAAACTGCTACTGTACAACAATCTAGCTGGTCATCTTCAGTTAATAGCTATATTTGCGCGGGAGGGTCTGATCCGTTAATGGGGGAGGGGTGGTGGGGGTGCACAGCGAACTAGAACTTCATCGAACACGTTGCATGCTCACGAGAACAGAGGGCTGGCGTCATTTCGGTGTGTTCATTTTAAGCCAAGTATTCTATTTTTTAAGTTTTTTTGTTTTTTGACCCAACCCAGGTGTTTAATGCACACATGCACTTGTGGTCTTAACCGAAGATTAATCAAATGTAAGCTTTCCTGCACACGAAGTCAAAGAACAACCGACCTAGATAGAGTGCATATAACCTGAATTTAAACTTTGCACAGGGAATTGGATGAAACATGTGGGAATAGTATCCTATTTATTGAAGTGCATAGCACTTTTTTTTTACTTGCACTTATGGTGCAATGCAAAGCATGCACTGCCTTGTTATCTCGTTTTACTTAGCCTATATCTTCCTCTTTTAAGTGGAGCATTGTTTACAAGTAGCCTAGTTTACAGAATGCATGCTCCTCATTCACGAATCCTGTGCTGTTTATAAATGTTTAACCTCACCAATTCCTTCTTTCTTTCTTTCTTTAAGGACTTCTGGCACAGTGGCCTGCACTGTTCGAAGTCTGTAAGGTAAGACATTCAATGCTGATTGTCTTTAAGGTTTTTATATATTGTGTGTGTGTGTGTGTGTGTGTGTGTGTGTGTGTGTGTGTGTGTGTGTGTGTGTGTGTGTGTGTGTGTGTGTGTGTGTGTGTGTGTGTGTGTGTGTGTGTGTGTGTGTGTGTGTGTGTGTGTGTGTGTGTGTGTGTTATTCAAAATAATCACCACAGTTCCCCTGCAATCCAAGCAACTGTTGCTGAATTGGCTGGTAAGTTTCTGTCTTTTTCGCCTGTGTACTTGATGGTTCCTGAGCAGAAAGCCTTTAACTATTGAGTTACACCCCTGCATGTTAAAACCCCATAGAGAGGATCATGATCTGCCTTAGTAGTCATGGCACCAGTACATTCATATGCATGTTTCTTTTGGTGGCAGTCAGCTTCCCAATGTTGATGCCATTCATAGAATCCCAAAACAAATCAGTACCACCACCATTTTTGACCGTAAACATGGGACTGTTTTCTTTATACTTCTCCCTTGGCTACTATCACACATGCTTGAAACAATCTAAAGCAAATGTGTTCATCATGGTTTCATCAGAGACAAACAGACTTCAGATATGGATTGCTGGAACCATGTCCTCTGGTCTGATGACACCAACATGAACACATTTTTTCGGATGGTGTCAAGCATGTGTGGTGTTAACCAAGTGAGTAGTACAAAGTAAACTGTCCCATGCTCATGGTCAAGTAGTGGTAGTGGGACAGACATGGTTTTAGGCTGGATGCATGGCGTCAATATTGGAAATCTGAATTTCACCAACATTTACCATGACAATTGAAGCAGATCATGATACAGTCTGCGATTTTAAAGGTGCAGAGAGTGATTTTTTTAAGTAGTTTATTTCCAGAACTCATGCTGCACAGGTTACAAATGTTCTCCTTTTTCTTTCTGTCTTTCTTTCTGTCTTTCTTTCTTTCTTTCTTTCTTTCTTTCTTTCTTTCTTTCTTTCTTTCTTTCTTTCTTTCTTTCTTTCTTTCTTTCTTTCTTTCTTTCTTTCTTTCATTAAGTTGTACAAGATGCACCATTTCTGAGGACTTCTGGCACAGTGGCCTGCACTGTTCAAAGTTCGCAAGGTAAGACATTCAATTCGGATTGTCTTTAATGTTTTTATTTGTGAATTACAGCGTTTTATCTCCTTTCTTGAATGTGTGTGTGGCTTTCTCCTAATGTTAATGATTTGATCGTTAAATCCTTTGGGCTCTTTATGTCTTTTCAGATCAGTGCTGAATTGAAAAGAATCACCAGTCCCACTGCAATGGCCAGCACTGTCCGAAGTCCACAAGGTAAGGCATTCACTTTGGCCACAACCCTACCCAGTGCACCTTAACAACTTGACTCCTGCTTTAAATTAGCTGTTATCTGAATGGGGGTGAGTAAATATTCCAGTGGTATAAGGAGCTGCTTCTCAAATTTTTGTATTTAAATTTTGTCGTACTCTGACCAGTGAATATTAGATTATTGCTTAGTACTAGAATTGGAGTTATCTGAGACAAGATGATCTGATCTGAGAAGTGTTGATGACTACCTCCCTGGTGTTCCCACTCTCAGTGTGGAGTGTGACACTATTTGTATGCATTGTGCTATGCTCAACATGACATTGAGAGGCTTCAGTTGAAAGTGAGCAAGCTATCTCACGGTTTCCTTATTTCAATACACTTACTACACAATTCATGTGCAGCTAAACAAAAATAAATATTGATACCTTCTATGTAGAAACAAAATGAGCACTACAATGAAGGGTATAATATCTGAGAGCACTTTGTTGACACATGTTTTTCACTCTGATGGGGGGGGGGAATCAGAGTCGACAGAGTGCACCAGCTGTGTTACGCTTTTCATTATATTGCCCGTTGTATGTCTGCCAAGAATATTGCATGTTTTATTTTTAATCATAAGTTATCAATGAAACTTATTGAGATGGGGAAAACTTATTGAGATGGGGAAAACTGTAAGAACTTCTTATTTCAGCCCCTTGACAGACAAGCCCTGCATGCCATATTACTGCACGCATGCACAAAGAGCAATGCAGTAGACTTTTCCTTCAAAGTCTCCTCGCAAGGAACAGTATATACCGTACCTGTATATGCATAATGAAACTTGTTCTTCTCTTAATTGAGACGAGCTGACCCTTACAAACCCCAACTCTGGTGAAGTTGGGACGTTTGGTAAACAGTGAATAAAATCAAAATGCTATCATTTTCAAAACATTCAATCTATTCATTAGATGGAGAATAGTGAAAAGACAACATATTAAGTGTTAAAACCGAGAAAAAATATTGTTTTGGGGGACATATGTACTCATTTCTAATGTGATAAATGCAACATGTTAAAATGATAGCATTTTGATTTTATTCACTGTTTACCAAACGTCCCAACTTCACCGGAGTTGGGGTTTGTACATCTCTGTGCTCTGAAACATCTTAAACAGAGGATTGGCATCACTGGTTGTCTACTACAAGCTCCTTGTAGGTCCCAGCCAAGGAGACACAGTAGACCTGGGGTGTTGTTCCATATGAGAGTGAGCTTTTTCATTGACCTGGGCCCACTGGTATTCCTGTGACACACCAAGTTTCATGTCAAAGTCTTGTCATGCTATGCAATGATCTTGCAGGCCACATAAAATTACTTCATGGGTCACAATTGGCCCTGGGTTTGAGTTTGACATCCCTGCAGAATGAAGGCAACTACACAGCTTTGGCTCTGGTATTTGATGACTTCAGGCCAATTCACACCAGCGTTAAATCATCATCCAGGTCCCACATCAGAATTAGAACTGAGGAAATCTTGACAGTGGAACAGAGGACATGCTTTGGACTTTGCAGTAACCTACTGCCCAGCTTAATGTTGATTTATTTGTTAATTCAAATGGCTTGGTTAATTTTTGTTTATTTACTTTTGTCTGTGTTGAATAGGTCATGGATGAAGTTGCCGTAGACGAAGCAATTGAAGACATCACAATTGGAATCTGCTCTGACAGAAGATTGGGCATCCCACCCTTTGGACATTGTCAGTTTTAGTGTATGTCTGTCACACACGTGACACCCAATCGGAAAGGACTCTTTTTTTTCAGCAACTAAAAAACAGCAGTTATTTTTGTTTCTTTAAGTGAAATGTACCTTTTTTCTAGAGATCTATTTGCTTGTATGCACTTCCAGCTCCTTGCTGGTTTAAGAATAGCACTTGAGTGTGCATATGTTTTGTACGTACTGTGTTGATTTTGACCCAAACTAAAGACAAACAAAATACCAAAACTAGACTTAAATAAGACTGGGTAATGACACAAATGTGGTCACCAAAGAGGACAACCAAATGAATGGTGGACTGCCAGATGCACGCGCACATGCATACATTATACGTGCACATGCATACAGTATACGCGCATGAACGCACACCTACAAGTGTGGACTAATGCACTTAGTCAATGAGCTAAAATAACTGTATATAGAGTGAATTTTATTTGTTCCCGATGTGTTCACATGAATGCTAATCCAGCCAGAGAGCACTTTTTCACAGCAACCAAACAAATTATTTTCTTAAAGGTGCACTGTGTAGGATGGTGACCAGAGTAGGCAACTATGCTGCACATTGAAACGGTGCTGCCTATTACCAACTGTGTCCTTTTCATGAATATTTACTTAGTAATAAACGAAAATGTATAAATGTATTACGAAAATGTTTACTAAAAATCTGTATTTCTAGAAATTCAAAATGACAGTCAGTGGAGAAGATTCCTCTCTTTCCCCCTTTCATGTATGGAAAGAGCAATTTCCCCAGTCATAACGACAACTTAAAGTTTGGTGGTGGTAAATATTCATGAAAAATGCAACATTTGTGCATGGGCAGCATGAAATCTCAAAATAAACTACTGAAAGTAATACACAGTGCACCTTTAAAGCGAATTGGACTTTCTTTCTGTTCACAGACCCTGCTCGTTGATTGGTCTAAGAGTAGCAGTTATTTGTGACTGTGCTTATGTTTTGTAAATCTGTGTGCATTTTACATGCGTACGGTGAAAGTCAATACATTTAATCACTCTTTTTGTTTTTGTTTGCACATGCCTGTACATCAAATTGTGATCTGCAATGCATTTGTATAGCCTAGACCTAATATGTTTACCATATGATTTTTATTTATTTATTTTTTATTTATTTATTTTTGGGGGGGAAATGTAGCTGTATGCATGATTTAGGTGATTCCATCACCTTTTAATAAACATGAAAAAAATACTTTCAAACTATGTCAAAGTTTTGTGTTTTTCCAACATATTTTCTGGTTAATGGAATACCAATGAATTGTTTAGGATTAAAGTGATTTCATCACCTCTGATTTAGGTGAAAAAAACATTTTGTGACTATTTAAAAAAATCACATAGTTCCAACACATTTTTATGATGCTGGAACATGAATAAGTTGTGTTAGGTTGAGGTGATCCAATCACCTCCGTTTAAGGTGATAAAATCACTTAAACCTTACACAATAAAAATAGGGGAAGAAATCATGTTGACCTTACACAATTGGATTGTGTGGGACCGATGTACACATTAAAATCATGTAAATCCAACGAATATTTTCTTTCACATAGCCTACTCACACCCGTGGGCCCTTTTTATCACGTTGGCTCAAACTATTTTGACTTAAAAGCCTCGGCTACCGGATCCTGGATCCTGGATCCTGGATCCTGGAACCGGGTCCGGATAGTCTGAAAAACCCTATTATCTTGGATCCTGTACATCTCTAGTTTTTTACCTTTCACCTGACATGTTTCAACGGTATAGCTTCCGTCTTGATGTGTGATGTGCTTCAAATCAGCTGATGTTGTTGTGGAGGTCTGGGGTCCGTATATCGAAAGCGTCTTTGCTACTGACGGTAGCAACATCCTTCGTAAGAGCGACTCAACTCTCTCTCGACAGCGACGCTCACCACTAAATCCAAGGGAATGGTAAGACGGTCTCAAGACCGACAAGAATCGAGAAACGGATCCCTGGCCTCCCTGTCAACAATGACAGGTCACAACTCCTGCTGATAGAGTTGCCCTCTGTATGTGTGTGTGTGTGTGCGTGTGAGTGTGCGTGTGTCAGGTGCGCGCGCGCGCGTGTGTGTGTGCCAGGTGCGTGCATGAATGTGTGCGTATGTGTGTGCGTTTCAGGTAGAGATGTCTGAAATACAGTATATCACGAAAGTGAATACACCCCTCACAGTTTTTCAGATTTTTGAGTATATCTTTTCATAGGAAAGCATTACAGAAATTTCACTTTGACACAATGATTAGTGACCTTTTAACAATTTAACCGCTTAAATTTCTTGTACACTCAGAAAAAAAAAAAAAAATACAGCCATTAATGTTTGAACATGTACTCACAAAAGTGAGTACACCCCAGATGAAAGTCCGGTAGAGAAGGGGCTATGTGCCTATCTAGGTGCCAATCCGTAAGAGAAGCTTTTTAACTCTGTGTGTGTGTGCGTGTGTGTGTGTGTGTGTGTGTGTGTGTGTGTGTGTGTGTGTGTGTGTGTGAGTGTGTGTGTGTGTGTTTCCCCTTAGAGCCTGACCCAATTTCAATGGTACATGTTTAATATAGAAAATTGACTAAGCTAATAAATAAAGTAGAAAAATATCCGGGCCATTTCTTTAGCCACAGAAATATACATTTTAGAAAGTCTGATGGAAATGTTAAAAATAAATATACTGCAACATTTTATATTTTCTCATTTTACAAACCCTTATTTGCCACTGACCCTATAAACGAAAGACAGGGTGGACGGACTGACAAGGTGATACAGGTGAAAAGTGAAAGCCCACCTGGGAAACTCCAACTCCCATTGTCACACAGCAGCACACAGGTGTTCACTGCACATAATGAAATTGCATTTTATGCCACATCCGTGCAAGGGGGCAGCCCCCAATGGCGCCCCAAGGGAGCAGTGCAGCGGGACGGCACCATGCTCAGGCTAGTCATGGAGGAGGATGGGGGAGAGCACTGGTTAATTACTCCCCCCCATCAACCTGGCGGGTCGGGAGTCGAACCGGCAACCTTTGGGATACAAGTCTGACGCCCTAACCACTTACCCATGACTGCCCTATCCACCTCTCACATTGTCCTATGAAATAAAGTCGAAAAACACACACACACACACACACACACACACACACACACACACACACACACACACACACACACACACACACACACACACACAAAATAATTCCCCCACCAACCTGACAGGTCGGGAGTCAAACCTTTGGGCTACAAGTCTGACGCCCTAACCGCTTACCCATGACTGCCTATCCACCTCTCACATTGTCCTATGAAATAAAGTCGAAAAACACACACACACACACACACACACACACAAAATAATTCCCCCAACAACCTGACAGGTCGGGAGTCAAACCTTTGGGCTACAAGTCTGACGCCCTAACCCAGGGGTGCTCAACTGGCGGACCCAGGTCCGGATGCGGACCCAAACGCAATGTCATCCGGACCAAGACAAAATCCATCTGTATTTAATATGTAGGCTATAAATTATACATGAGATTTCGCTGCCATGCGATCTATAGGTGTATTTCTGCGAAGCCAGTCTTATGACAAATAAAAGTATCATCAGTATGACAACTCAGTGAGTGAGCAAGAAGCCAGTGCGGCCAGCGAGTGAGGCTATTTTCTGCATCGGTCCGTAGCGACTTTTTTGGACCCTGGAAACATACGAAATTTGGCGAGTGGACCTTTTCAGTTTCTAGTTGAGCACCCCTGCCCTAACCGCTTACCCATGACTGCCCTATTGACCCTGTTGACTGAAGGTCAGGAAGTGTGTAATCATGCTCCAATGGGTGCATCCCAATATGTGTCCTTGCCTCCTCCACTTGTGCTTGTCTCCTCGTCCCGCCTCTTGGCCCCTCCTCCGTGGAGAAAACTATAAAGTTTCCCAGCTGTCAGCCTCGCCACAAAAACTTTTGAGGGACTGTTTTTCATTCACCATCCCAATTGCAAATGAGAAAAAGACTTTACAATTGAGCTTTTGCAAGATATTGAAATATAATGCTGTTGTCAGTGATGTCATCATGACGAGAAGCAAGTGGAGGAGGCAAGTGGAGGAGGCAAGGTCACATATTGGGATGCACCCAATGACACAGGAGGAAAGTGTGCATGACAGGATGTTGTGGAGAATTACTGGCATGTTTACAAATGCAGATTGTAATCGCCGCAGCCATACAAAGTTATCCGTTTACCCCATTCATTCAGGGTTTTATAGGGGCACACAAGACAAACCGGTTCCCAAAGTGAAAGTGAAAGTGAAAGTGTAAGTGTGTCAAAGGCTGGTAAGGTAATGGCATGTGGCCCAGCACGTAGTCAATGAGTGTGTTCCAATATGCGACCTTGCATCCTCCACCTGTGTTTGTGGCCTCGTACCAGGAAGTCATTCGTTGTGATGACATCACTGACAACAGCATTATGTTTCAATATATCGCAAAAGCTCAAATGTAAAGTCATTGTCTCATTTTCAAACAGGATGGTAAATGAAGAATAGTCCCCCAAAAATGGTTTTGGCTAGGCTGGTTGGCTTTGGCTGGTTTTGGTTTTCTCCACGGAGGCGGGGCATCAGCAAAACCTGAGGCCAGAAGCACAAGTGGAGGACACAAGGTCGCATATTGGAATGCACACAATGCAATTTGCAGACAAGGGAGATCCATTAGCTGGACCTCACAGTATAAAATTAGATAATGGAGAGTAAAGTTTACTTTGACCTTGATCTTGACTAAAAGCCCTTACTGTTGCAGAATCCCAACATGTTCAGTGTGACTTTTGTGTATAACAAAGCATGCAACATGATCTCCAAAAATTCCGTGTTCCTGGACACGGAATTTTTTTGCCGTGATGGACACAGAGAAGTGCTCTCTCTATAGGCTACTCCCACAGCTCTATGTTTCCACAGTCTTGTGTTTTCTCAGGATTTTTCTAATTTCAAATATTTTTTCTCAAAAAAAAAAAAAAAATCTTACTGACAGGTTAGGGTTAGGGATTGTTTTGGTCTGTGCACAGCTAGTTTTATTTCATTCATTATATGAATTTGATAGCCTAGCAACCAACTGGAGAAGGTATTTCTCAAAAACATGTCTTTAATGACAGGTTAAGGTTAGGGAATGGTTTGGTCAGGGCACAACTTAAATTGCTATAGCATTATTTTGTTTAGGATTAGCATTTGGTATGTATTTTCTAATGATAGAGTTACACAGTGCTGTGGTAATAGCCTATAGAAAGCACTTCCGTGTGCCCATCACGGAAAACAATTCTGTGTCCTGGAGCACAGAATTTTGGCAAAATCTGTGCTCCTGGAAACGGATATCGTGTCCTTAACATCCGTGTCCAGGAGCACAGAATTTTTGGAGATCAGGCTGAGCGTGTAAAGCATAATAAAGCAATTTATCTAGAAGTTACACAATTAAAATTAACCCTCTACATCCTCTGTATGCCATTCTTATGGCATTTCCTAAATATTTTTGAAAAATTCAATATTGATTGGTCTTTCTAAAGAAACACTGCCATCTTGACCATTTGAAGCGTACACCATGTATTCACATCATGTGTCTATAATAGAGTTCTTAGCACACAAGATTTGTGATAATCTGTCCACCCGGTCAAAAGTTATTACAAAGAAAAATCAGAAATGACAGAATTTCAGAAATTTCAGAGAACTCATAGGGTTGCAGGTTTACTGTGAGTGAATTACAATAATAAAAAAACTACAATAAGGTGACAAGAACCAAGTTAGGTGTTATGCATAAAAAGGTAAATTCCTGCCAACTTCAACATGCACTTGTATTGCACAGTGTGCACACTACCCTTGATAGGTGTACCGCAATTTCAGATTTGAATTTCAACTTCACATCTATAACTTGTTCCCTGTATTAGTAGGTCAGCCGACAAAATGTGTCTTGTGGTGCCCCGCTCCAAACTTAAAAGTAGAGGGGACCGGGCCTTTCCAGTTTTGGCCCAAAACTGTGGAACGAGCTCCCTATTCACATCCGCCTGGCTACCTCCTTAGCTGTTTTTAAAACAGATCTTAAGACCCATTTTTATGCCCAAGTTTTTATTTCCCCTTGATATATTCTTGTCTTTTAAATCTCATCTGGGCCCTTTGACTTACTGATTTGTTTATTTATTTATTGTTTTAACTCACCTTTTTTAACCCTCTTATTTATTGACACTCTTGTGTGATTTTCATTCATTTATATATGTCTATTTGTTCTTATTGATACTGATTTCAGTATATTTTTCAGTCATATCGTATCCACTTATGCCTGTGTTTTTTATTGTTGAGTGTTTTATGGATGTCTCCACGTCTTTTGTCAATTGTTGCTTTATGTTGTTTCAAGTCTTTTTTTTTTTTTTTTACTTAGGCCCTTCTGTTAGCACTTTGGTCAGCTGCTTTTGTTGTGTTAAAAGTGCATTACAAATAAACTTTGACTTGACTTGACTAGTAATGGGCAGCTTGTGCACATTTCTAATGCGGTCGATGTGGGTGCACAGTAAATTCTGCAGTGCTCATTTAACACCTAGAGAGTTGATTTAACATAATTTGGACTTAAATGAACTCTTTAAGTGTTGAATTCACACCGCAACATTTACTGTGTGATACTGGTCTTTGAGCAGCAGCGTCAGTGTTGCCAGATGGAAAATCAAGTCAAGTCAAGTAGGTTTTATTGTCAATTTCTTTACATGCACTGGTCATACAAAGAATTTGAAATTACATTTCTTGCTTTCCCATACAGACATAGACTAATCTAGGTAAGGACATAGACAGTATAGACATAGACGTGGACTTAAGACAGTGTGGACATAGACAGTGCTCATACAGACATTTAAAGTGCAAGACTGGACAACAGACAAAATGCTGAATTATTGTATTAAAACAATAAGCCCCCTCAAAATTATAGTTTTGGGGGGCTTTTTGGGAGGAAATTACAAGACCCAAATTGTTGTTTCAAGGCATCTAATTGAACTGAATGACAACTCTGAAATTATCGTACATCATGTTTTTTGATCGTACAGAGCACAAAATGGGCAAAATGATGGTACAAATAAGATAATTATCGTAGGCCTACATCTGACAACACTGAGTAGCGTCCTGTCATGCACCAGCTCTCCACGTAGGCCTATTGCATTTATGCACTGAAAACATGTGATATCTCCCTTATTGGCCCTCTACCACCCATATTATTATAATACAGCACAAGCAGTAGAGAAGGGCACGATTACAGACTTGGCACAGCTATTCTACTCAATTAGTATCAGACAGTATCTCCGCTACTACAGTTTAATTAGATTATAGCAGCGTTAACAATTTTGGATAATTTAATTCTTTTTAAAAATGCAAATTTGGGAGTGGATCATTCAGGATTCCTTCACTGACAATGAGATACTTTTCTGGAATATTTTGAATTCTGCGGTGTAGTTGGTAAGTATTGTAATTACCTTTATTTACAGCCATTGATGAGTGGCGTCATAGCCTCCGTGAGTGTGAGTCATTTACAGTATTTGCCTACTGCTTGAACACTATAGGCTGATGCCTAGACCAAAATACCATATTGTTAAGTTGTTGGTAACATAACTTAAACACAGTGTGTCCGTACCTTAAACAAAAGTTCTGCTTAACACTGTAGTAGCAATTCAGCAACACACATTTTGCTTTATGCTACACACTTACTCATGGTCACTGCACACTTTTTCCTTCATAGGACACTCCATTAAAAAATGAACACTCATCATATCATTGAGAAAACACATCCGTTAAAAAACAAAGCACACTGGATGTATGACAAGATTTAGCCACCAACAATAACACACATGCTATCAAAATTAACCACTATTCTGCCAGTTACAAAGTTGCATTCTTTATATTACATTGCACTTATTTTATTTTGCATTTATTTGTTTTACTTTGATTGCTTCTTTGCTAAATTCACACCTTCCTACACTCAAACAAAACAACAAATATCACAACGGTACTAAAAGAGTAGAATATGGAGTATGGCATTGACTGACTTACGTTCTGTAAAACCTAGCCTGATGCCAGGAGTAGCCGTTTGTCTTCATCATCACATGTTAGGTAGAACATGATAGTTTGTAGAAATACACATAATAGTGTAATTTTCAGAAGACAACCAAGCAAGCACTTGAGCAAACTGACTGAACATGATATAATTTTGATGACGTCATGTAGATGTCAGCTGCATATTGTGTCTGGAAATATATTGTACTTCGTTACAGTAAGAATACCTCATACCCAAACAAACAAAGTATATTGACTATGTTTTTCATTACAGCATGTTGACGTCAACCACATATTTATATCATATGTGTTTGAAAAGTTGTGAATATACCCCATACACAAACAAATGGCCCATAAGCTCGCCTACACACCTGTTCAGAGTGATGTACTGTTTGAGATAGGCCTATATTTTGCTTCAGTTCAATGCACTTTCTGTGAGTTTAAAAAGACTGTAACAAAAAGAAAGACTGATGTGTTTTGTATAAAGTAGATAACTGTTTTCACATTGATCTAATTTGTTTTCTCATTTGGTGCTAATGTGTGTCTTTTGACATGAAAGTGAGGTTGTGACAAAAGGTTGTTATGAGTTTGAGTTTTTATGGCAATGTTTAGGTTTTGATAGCAGAGTTTCATGCTGGCATATATGTGAAGGGTTTATCTCCAAGTGTTGAAAGTATTTGGCTTGTGTGTAGAGTTTTGACTCTATGAGCGATATTTTGCAAATTGTGTGCAAGCAGTAGGCAAAAACTGTAACTTCAGTAATTTCAGGCATTGCTTTACAGTTTTTTTCAATTGCTAACAAGCTTTTGTCCAATCCTCAGCGACATTTGCAAAACTCTTAACACAGTTAACACACCAAGGGCTTTCCATTGCCATGCAGTTGACACATTACATGCCTTTTTCACACAATTAGCAGTCAATGAATGCATTTCTAAAATTTCCTTTAGACACAGGATAACCACAGCAACAAAACAATGTATCTTTTATGGCTTATTTTCAAATGCTTTCACACAGTGTGTCAAAACTGGAAATACAACATCCAAATCCTTATTTCAGTAAAAAAAATGCCTTTGCATGACATTAGCAAGAGTACAGTAAACAGATTATTGATAAAAGTAGAAGAAAACCCTCCAATTTTAGTTGTTCGGTTCTGTTGACAGTTTTTGACAACAGTTTTACAGTTAAAAGTTGTCTCACAATCACAGAATGAAAATGCTTTTGTAACAGTAGGAAACGGTTTGTTTATGAGAAGAATGTCTATAGGCCTAACAAAATCTTCATAATTCCCGTTCATGTAAAATTACTGAATCATGTTTAGAAATTGCATATATCACTCTGTCAACACATCTGCCAAAATTGGTACGGTATTGGTACGGTAAATACAGTAAACATCTGAAGTCAATGCTGTCCATGAAGTCATGATTTAGAAATACATGAAAAGGTATTATAGATTCAATAATTTCAGGGCCGGTTCTAGTCCATTTGCCCTTGGGAAGCCCTTAGGAACCCCCGTTCCTTTTTTGGATTTTCAAAATTTAATCTAAGAGCTACTGCGGTACCTGCATATGAGTGGCCATGAATACTATTGACAGCATTGTCAGTGTAAGGTTTACTGTAATTTGTATGTATTTTGTGTGACATTCAAATTCTGTGGGACTTTCAGGCTTTATCCTCCCAAGACATTTGGGACCCTATGCAACCGTCTTGGTTGTACTTTTACATGTATTTGTGCTATGCTATTTTGTTCACTGTAAGTAACACTGCAAAACTTTGTATGTTCTATCATACTATAAAGAGTATTTCTACTGTACCTCCTGTAGTCAACAGTAAAAAATGTTTCGTACCGGAAACATCATGAATGTCAACAACACATGAAATCAGAGTCCTGTTGCCTTTGGAAATTTAGTGCAAACAGTGAATTGCATGATTTGAATGTATGCAATAGGCTACCTGTAAAACTGAAACGTGAAAGTCTATGCAGCTTCTGTAATGTTGACAATAGCCAGTGTTTTGAAGTCTTGTGTAATTTGATTGACTCAATGTACCTTGTGAAATGAAAACAAGTGTTATTGTTTGACAGACGTATTTCATTTTGAGCCATGTTTCTAGTGTTTTGGTAAAGTGAGTGTGTACAGAAAACGGTGTGTTCTATTTTGAAATGAGTACTTAGTAGTCCAGGACCAGCCCTGTAGACCCGTTCGCAATTTTGAGTTGAGGGCGTTTCTCACTGGATTTGAGTTAGTGGGTTCCTAGACATTAAAAATCACGGAGGTGCTCGTCCACCATAGTGCCAGATTTTTCACAATATGGCCGCCAAATATGGCCGCCATTGCCTATGACAAAAACCTGTGTTTTTTACTTTTAAACTGTTTATACACATGCCATACATCAATTCTGACCAATTTTTGGAGAGGAAACCATTTCTGACAATTACATGAGGAGAATGTGACCTTAAAAGGTCATTGCCAAGGTCAAATGTGCTATTCTGAGGAACGTCAATAGACTTTCATTGTAAAAATGAGAAACAAATTCTCAATTATGGTATGAGCAGTTATTTGCTGATATTGCTATGATTATTTTGTGTCAGTATAGTGTCAGTATAGTCCTTAAAAGGTCAAGGTCAAGGTCAAGGTCAAGGTCATGTTCCAGGCCTTTTCCCTATTCTGAACAACTCGGCCATCTAACACTTCCACACAGTCAGAGGTCAGGACAGCACATGCACTGCAACAGTCAACACAGATAGGATCCCCCACTAGAAGAGGAGAAGTGTGTCAGACATCACAAGAGTACACAACTTCACTGCCTCTTTCAAATGCTTGTGCATAACAATCAAAGCAGAATAAGGCGAACACCATTGCATATGATGCTTCCCACAGCAAAAGCCTTCATATCAAGAACCTTCTCGCAACTTTTCACAGGATTGGTTCATGTTCAAGCTACCAGACAATCAGATCTGACCAGTCTTCTTGCTAGCTATGTTGTGGAATGCTCGAAAAACCGACAGAAAACCATACTAAGCACTTTTACAAGGGAGGATTAGACATGTAGGATTAGACAGGTATCCAACTCTGATTATGCTGACAAATCATCACTTTCTAGTACCAAGGGTTCACACTATGCAGCCTTATTACTGTTTCAAGATGCTTCAGTGAACAGACACCTTCAAAAGTCTCCAGTGTCGGGCACAGAATTAAGCCAAGCTGATGATATACTGCAGAGGAATTTACCATGCCAAGAGGTAGATGATCATGCAAAGCCAGTGGTTCGACCGGCCCTACCACCAGAGGAGACCTTTTGATGCGGGCTGCTGTACACACACTTGTCTCATCTGTTGTGGTGCCAATGATGCGTGCTGGGTTCCTTCCTATAATACCAAGACCCATTACTGAGGGGGCCACTGGCAGACACGGCCAACCCAACTTCCGGTGTTCGCAGACAGATGAACCAGGCATCAATGGCAATTTGGTGTGATGAAACCTGCATGAGACGGAGCACTTCAAGGATCTCTTCCACTGTATTGGCCCTTTCCATTGGACGCGTGTTATTCTCAGATATCAGGGAAAATTGCCTCGAGGTTCTGGCCTGGATGATGCATTGATGCATACAGGCATTGCACACTTCACTGGCTTCAGTTGCCCAGAATTTGAGTTTGAGGCCTTGATTGAGCAAGTGGAGCGCTTGAATCAAGACAAGTCAGAGCTCTGCCAATTCTTTGAGGTTTGGCTGGATTTGGCGGCCATCATTAAAAATGCTGTTGTCTCTGAAAGAGAAGGAAAATGAATCAATATGTGGCTACCATAACGTCCTATGCCAATCTTTGCAGTACGTAACTGCATTAATTACCTATGTTATGGATCATGGTATCTTGAACAAATCAAGATTCTAGTGTTAACACATTCTGAGCTGTACCATTGCTTTTCTGTAGGTCAGTGGGTTGTGCAGGATCGCCATTGCTAGTTCTGTGCTGTGGGAGGTGACATAAAGGTTGAGCAGCATTCAGAGAGTATTTAAGGGTCATGGAGGACACTTTGTAGTAGGAGCCACACGCAATGTTAATGTTGCAGCAAAGTTTGAGCTCTTTCCATCAGATTACAATGATCACTGATGTCCTCAACTTTCTCACCACCAACACCACTTTGAAGCGGACAGAATGCCACCTCCAACATGCACTGAGCACCACTCCACGCCTTACATTCAACTGAAATGTGTCATTGTTGCTAGACGTTGTGGTTGATCCGCAGAATCCATACTCAGTGACCGTTAATGCACCCGTTCCACTGCACAATCTGCTCAGCAACCAGGTTGTCACACCTCGCCTGTGCAAAAGTCTCCAAAGCTTGCTTGCAAGCTTGTCCTCAGCTTATACAGGCAGGATAGGTTGGTTCTCATGAACATTAGATAAGTGGAATGTTTCAAAAAGGAATCTTCTGCAGTACAAAGATCAACCATAGAAGACACCAGCAATCATCGTAAAGGAGCAGAAGTTGTTCTCATCTAAAGACATAGCCGAGGAACATAGGAGGATGGACATTGCTGATGAACGGGGCATGAGTATTCAGCAGATCTCATTATGTCCTTTCAGCATCACCCCTGTTAGATGGTGACCTTCCGTTGGTTGTTAACAAGTCAAAGCTTGTCAGTGAAATTGAGCCTCACCTTAATCTCACCCAATGAAGCTCTGAGTCTACTTATTACCCTCATGTTCGGGTAGACTTCATGTCAAAGATCCGTCAGATGCCTCTGGCAGAATTTAGGCGCTGTCATCAATGCCATCATCAACTCAGCAATATCCCTCTGGTGACATCCAGAGCTCATCCATCTTGTGACTCCTACATTGAGATGTCATTGAAGAAAGGTGACCGCATGGGGCGTACCAACTCAACAACAGCCGTTGACATCATTGGCATGAACGGACAAACACCCATTCCTCACCAACTTGATAAGTTCTGGGCCTCTTTGGAGAACAAGTGAAATCTCCAATTGCTAGTTCCAGACATTATTTTGTATCAAACCAGAGTCAATACTACTGTCATTGTCAGCCCTGTTGTTGTTGATGATGAGGTGCTACCAGCAAAGTCAGCTGATGGTGAAGAGATTCCAGAGCTCTTGAACTGCGTTGATGAGGCTTAGGCCAGGTTGCTGGTGCATGTTGAGTGGGCTGTTCGTGTGAAGCAGAAAAGTTGTTATAGACTTAAATGATACAGACACATTTGCATTGCTTCTCCACAGCCCATATTTCCAAGAACTTGGTATGCAGGAGATTTACCAGCAGTATGGCACTGGTTAGATGAGGAGAATCTAACCCCTCAATCAATTAGTCTCTCATCTTGGAGCGTCACTGACAAAAACTGTGATCAAAGAACATATCCTGTAAGGAGATGATTGCATGAGTAGGGGGGTTGCATGAGGTTGGGACTAAACATGCAGCCATGGTTTCTGATCCAGTCCAGTACTTGGTTAACTTTGGAGAGGCCAAAATATTGACCGAGTAAGATGCAACATTGGCTGAGAAGTACTTGGTGCGTGTCTGGGCTGGGGCCAGATCAACCACAACAGCTGTAATATTTGATGATCACAGAGAAGAAATGTACAGCAATGGTGCTGGAATCAATGCTCTTCCTCCCATCAGTAGTGCTATAAGAGGGCACATTTAGAGAGGGGCATTTCTAGTTCATAGAGTCTGCAACATACTTGCAAGAACCAAGGACCCCAAAATAAGGCATGAGCCTAAGCAACATGGGTGGCAGGAGCACACATCTTGCATACTCCTGCCATTAAAATGCCTGAAACCATTATCATAAGATATGATATCATAATGATAACATGATTTTTTGAGTTAAAATAAATAAATCACTACAATGTTACAATGTTCCACCTTAGTAAATGTATTGTGTTTTTGGCTTAATTTAAGCCTAGGTCTTTATCATCACATTTATTCATTAATTATTTATGCTATGATGGTCCATCAAGTGTTAAGAAATATTAAATGTTAGAAATGTTAGATTTACATTAAGTGGCAGTTCCTTATTCTTAATAATGACTTAATGGGCAAGCACATGGCTGAGTTCTTCAGAATAGGGAAAAGACCTTGACCTTGACATTGACCTTGACCTTTTAAGGACTATACTGACACAAATAATCATAGTAATATCAGCAAATAACTCCTCATGCCATAATTGATCATTTGTCTCTCATTTTTACAATGGAAGTCTATTAACGCTCTTCAGAATAGCAAATTTGACCTTGGCAATGACCTTTTAAGGTCACATTCTCCTCATGTAATTGTCAGAAATGGTTTCCTCTCCAAAAATTGGTCAGAATTTATGTATGACATGTGTATAAACAGTTTAAAAGTAAAAAGACAGATATTTGTCATAGGCAATTGCGGCAATATTTGGCGGCCATATTGTGAAAAATCTGGCACTATGGTGGACGAGCACCTCCGTGATTTTTAATGTCTAGGAACCCACTAACTCAAATCCAGTGAGAAACGCCCTCAACTCAAAATTGCGAACGGGTCTACAGGGCTGGTCCAGGACTACTGTGTATATTTAACAGTGTGTGCTTTTGAGAAGAACATGAACTGTTTGGCCAATTGTGTTTGGTAGGCGTGTTAAGAATTTAGAAAAAGTATCCATGGTATGGGTAAGCGCTTGTTAGCAATTGGAAAAAACTGTAGTTGTTTGGTTCTGTTGACCGTTTTTGACAACAGTTTTTGAAAAAGTAAAAAGTTGTCTCACAATCACAGAATGAAAATGCTTTTGGGAAGCACCCCCATTCCTTTTGTGAATTTCAAAATTCGCATCTGTAAGCATAGTGTCCTCAATTTGATCTAAGATCTGTGGTACCTACATATACTGAGTGACCATGAATACCATTGACAGCATTGTAACTGTAATGTTTTGTGTATTTTGTGTGACATTCTAATTCTGTGTGGACTTTTAGGCTTTATCCTCCCAAGACATTTGGAGCCCTGGGCAACCGTCTTGTTTGTGCTTTTATATGCATTTGTTTCATGATATTTTGTTCACCTTAAATAACATTGCAAAACTTTGTATGTTCTATCATACTATAAACAGTATTTCTACTGTACCTCCTGTAGTCAACAGTAAAAAAAATGCTTCGTACTGGAATCATCTTGAATGTCAACAACACATGAGGTCCGAGTCCTGTTGCCTTTGGAAATTTAGTGAAAACAGTGAATTGCATGATTTGATAGGCTACCTGTAAAATTGAAACGTAAAACTCTATGCAGCTTCTGTAATGTTGACAATAGCCAGTGTTTTGAAGTCTTGTGTAATTTGATTGACTCAATGTACCTTGTGAAATGAAAACAAGTGTTATTGTTTGACAGACGTATTTCATTTTGAGCCATGTTTCTAGTGTTTTGGTAAAGTGAGTGTGTACAGAAAACGATGTGTTCTATTTTGAAATGAGTACTTTGTGTATATTTAACAGTGTGTGCTTTTGAGAAGAAAATTAACTGTTTGGCCAATTGTGTTTGGTAGGTGGTAGTCTGTGTTAAGAGTTTAGAAAAAGTATCCATAGTATGGGTAAGTGCTTGTTAGCAATTGAAAAAAACCTGTATTTATGTTGTGTAGCCTAGTTGTGTACCACAGGCCACGAATTACATAACATTACAATTTCAAAACCAAATCCTTGCTGAAAATGAAAAACAATCTGCACACTTCAGGTTTTCTCTTGTGCAAATCATTTAGAAGTTTCCACAAAGTGAAATTAGACAAGTTTTGGAATATTTTTTGGTGCATGTTTTATGATTTTCTTAGGGGTAATGATACTGGGATACTGTGGGAGATCAGATGGGAATTTGTTTTGTTGTATTCTAGGTGGTTATGTATGGGTTTTTTTGTGTGTGTGTGCCTTGAGTTTGGGGTGGGTGTGGGTTTGTGATGTTGTGTTGGATATATTAAAATACTTAAAAAATAAATGTTTGACAAAAAAAGTCCTGCACCTTCTCAACAGATGAGCAGTGACCCCTCACTACAGGACCAAATCCTCAGCCATGAGTTTAACAGCATATTTTTTACTGAACTGATTATTTTTTTTACTTTACTGAATCCCTTGTGTGCGTTTTGTGTCATTGTACTGTATGTATGCAGCAGACTCCGGGATGTCCTACCACTGGCAGATCAGAGGGATTTTCCATTGGAAAGATCTACCCAACAACCAGGAAATAGAGCGAGACTACTGCAACCCTGCCAACACACAACAGTGAGCATGTTTGGAATGTCTTGGCCTTTATTCAGGGCTGGCCATCTGGCATGGCGGGCATTTCCTGGTGAGCCCCGCACCCTTGTGGGCCCCCATTTTAAGAAATGTAAAAAAGGGGGGTGGGGGGTGGGGGGGTTCAGAAATGGAAAAAAAATGTTTTAATTCTTTTTTTTTACATTTCTGAAAATGGGGGCCCACAAGGGTGCAAGGCCCACCGGTGAGTCAATTCTGATAATTATGAGGGGCCCCTTTAAGCCAAAAGTTCCCGGAGTCTCCCCCATTTCTCCCCCAGTCCAGCCCTGCTTTAACTTTATTCTTATATTATCCACTTTATACCTGGCCTCGCTAGAGCAGCAATGGAAAATGGGTGCCATTGTTTAGCTAGAGTACATAAACAAATGGTCTACCTACATAAGCAGAAACTTTGTAAATGTTTGACTTAAACACACCTTATTTAAACATGCTGGTTTTGCTTTTATTGGTATCACAAAGTTTGAGAACAAGTTGATCTGGTGTTTGAGGGTAAAATGTTATCGGGGGTCACTTTCCCCATATACAGCTCCAGGCCTTTTTATTAGAATACCATGAAAAAGTTGATTTATTTCCATAATTCCATCAATAATGTTAAACTGTCATGGATTGTAGATTCATGGCCCAGTTTTTTAACTATTCCAATCATTTTTTTTTTCTTTTTATATACGTTGGCCTTCCAGCTCAAAAAACCCATGAATTGGGGAATTCGCATTATTAGAATATTGTTATAAAATCACATTTTTCTTCATCAAAATTCGGGTCACATTAAATCAGTTAAAATTTGGTACTTTCTACATAACATGTAATGGTCAATACTTGGTTAGGACATTCTCTGTCTTCATAATGGCCATGATGCGTTTAACATTGAAGTCAATGGCAAAAACAGTGCATGGGAGTTATGGAAGCCCAGATATCCTTGATGCTTTGCTGTCAGCTGTTCTTGTTTGTTGACCTGGTGCCCCACACTTCCCTCTTCAATATACCCGAAGATTTCCATGCCACGTTTTGGTGTTAACTCACCAGTTTAATTCTAACTCAACAGAAATTAAACCCCATTCATTTTCAATGGGGTTTCATTTCTGGTTATTTAGAATTAAACTGGTGAGTTAGCGCCAAAACGTGGCATGGAAATCTACAGGGTATATTAAAGAGTGAAGTGTGGGGTACCAGGTCAACAAACAAGAACAGCTGACAGCAAAGCATCAAGGATATCTGGGCTTCCATAACTCCCATGCACTGTTTTTGCCATTGACTTCAATGTTAAACGCATCATGGCCATTATGAAGACAGAGAATGTCCTAATCAAGTATTGACCATTGCATGTTATGTAGAAAGTACCAAATTTCAACTGATTTAATGTGACCCGAATTTTGATGAAGAAAAATTTGATTTTATAACAATATTCTAATAATGCGAATTCCCCAATTCATGGGTTTTTTGAGCTGGAAGGCCAACGTATATAAAAAGAAAAAAAATAATGATTGGAATAGTTAAAAAACTGGGCCATGAATCTACAATCCATGACAGTTTAACATTATTGATGGAATTATGGAAATAAATCAACTTTTTCATGGTATTCTAATAAAAAGGCCTGGAGCTGTAGTTCTCCCAATCTGTAAGAGTGGACGGCAGTCCTTTTTCGAGTATCATGGCCCTTCATCTTGCATATTTACAATGTGATGAGTGGGATGTGTGCTGGTTGTTTTTTTTCCTGAAGTCCACAGTAATCTCTTTTGTTTTGTTGATGTTGAGAAGCAGATTGTTCTTCTCTCAGTTGATGAGTTGTTGTACCTCCTCTCTGTATGCTGAAAACTTTTTACTGTGTATAGGCACCTAAATTCGACCTGACACTTGGTTCCTTTTACAGTGCTGGATCCCCACCCATAAAATTCACCACAATGACCTGTGGATTGTCTAAGGTACGTCGTCTCTCGATGGGGAACACAACATGGGTGTGGTACTGGAAAGAGGCAGAGGGAAAATGGAGGGAGTATGAGGTAAGGGCCATTTCATGAAACATATTGATTGACCTTGTGTAGAATCTGAATGCAGATGGGGTCGCCTATTCACTATTTGCTTTAAAATGCTCCACTACATCATAACAACATTGCTTTGACAGCACTGAGAGCCTTAAGTAACAGATCAAGACATAGCCATTACACTTTTGGTGACAATACGGTTATAACATATGGCTCTATTCTAAGGGGTTAAAGGGACACTGTGTGAGATTTTTAGTTGTTTACTTCCTGAATTCATGTTGCCCATTCACTAATGTCATCTTTTCATGAATACTTACCACCACCATCAAATTTTAAGTATTCATTATGACTGGAAAAAATGCACTTTTCATACATGAAAAGGGGGATCTTCTCCATGGTCCGGCATTTTGAATTTCCAAAAATAGCAATTTTTAGCTACAAAAACGACTGTACTTGGACCATACTAGAAAACATTTGTTTATTACTTAGTTAACTTTCATGTAAAGATCAAATTTGGCAATAGGGAGCCTAGTTTCGATGAGCAGCATAGTTGCAGTACCTTTTTTGACCATTTCCTGCACAGTGTCCCTTTAAGGGTTTTATTTTATTTTCTTAAAAGGATGCAGCCAGCTATGTTATGCAATGTTATTTGTATGATGTGGCTACAGTTGGCTTAGCTAGTATCTACACTACAGCTGATATCAGGGATGCGTGTGAAGTCTGTGTGTGTTTACCCAACACATCTCATGTAGCAAGGTGGCGACGGTTTGTCTTCCTCCTCAGATAAGTGATGGGCTGGAGAGGCGATATCTTGCTGGTGAAAAAACACTGGCATTCACTATTGGAATTCACCAATACGAACTGAGATTCTCAGGTACAGTAACATGCTGTTAAAATAGTATAGGGCTTATTGTAAAGAGTGGGTGGAAAAGACAAAGACACATTTTGAAAGATTATAAGGTGCCTGTATTGGATTTAACCGTTATAACGCAGTAAATGTTGCCCAAAGCCACCTACACTACCAGAGCAATGGAAGTCCAAGGTCAGCAAAGAGCGGTTGTAAATCAAACTCGCCCAGAGCAAATATTGTGGTAACACTTTATAATAAGTACCCATTTTAAAGCGTAAGTTAAGCCTTAGTTAAGCCTTATTTTAACATTAGTTAACCCTTAGTGAATCACAAGTTAGTCATTATGTAAGTATTATTTCTCATTTCTTAATCATTAACTACTACCGTTAGTAAATGGTTTGTGTGTGCTGATGTAACTGTTTGCTAAGCAAAGTTAAGCCTTAGTCAAGCCTTATTTTAACATTAGTTAACCCTTAGTGAATCACGAGTTAGTCATTATGTATTTCTTGGTATAAGGGGTACTTATTATAAAGTGTTACCAAGATGGGTAATTCAAGGTGAAACTTCTACGACTTCAGCTACTCGGCAGCTATCTTAGGTCGTTTCTGTTGTGTGCACACAGTTAGTGAAAGGACCAATAATGTGAACGTTACATTTGACTCACTAATTATTAAAAAAAAAAAAAAACGTTAACAAATTTACTGTCAAATATGAGAAAGAAGACATTGATTTGAAAGATTTATGAATTAATTTAATTTGGAATTAAACCCCCATTATTAACAGTTGCACTTAGTTCTACTGAAAAGGTCAAAATGCTTTTCTATGGCCTTTCAAACAATATTTTCAAACAAACTTAGCCTTCACTTATAGACATCTTATTACAGTTTTTCTCGATTGCCTCCACACAAGTTCTGGTACTTCACACACAATTCTCGGAACATCTCACCCATTTCCCAACTCCCCTAACCAATGTCACTGAACACTAAACACAATTCCTACTTAACGCTCAAATTCCAGTTTTAAAACACACTCTTTTCACACCATTACACACAATTCTCTGGATTACACTCAATTTTCATAACGAAAAACACTGGGTTTCTCATGGAACACACTGTCATTCACAACACTACAATCAACTGCCATACTAAGTTCACTTCCTCATCACATGGGCAAACTCTCTTCATACTGGTTTACAATCTGAAATCATCACCCCATAAGGACACACATTGCATGTCATATTGATGAAAAATGAGTGGATGCAAGGAGAAAAACCATTTGTTTAGTTTTTGAACTCAAAAATATGTTATACAAGACATAACTTTCATGTGGTTACCCAATATTTTACAATACATTAGTGCAATTTTTAAATATTTTTAAAAATATGTAAAATATATACACGTCTGTGTACTCTGAGTCTAAAAACAATATTTCAGTATTTTACTACAGAAAAATACCCTCTTTAGTAAGTAGAACACTGAAGAAAATAAGTTTCTACTGTGTTTCAAGTTGAGTATAGAGGTTTTTTTTCATAGCAATAGGCTATACAGTAATGTAATGGGTTTTTTGTACTGCCAAATAGGTAGAGGGGTTTATCTTTGTTTTTTTTGTGTGTGAAAAAGACATAAAAAAATCTTTCTGTTTCTGTTTGTGTGTTGTGGGAATGAAGTTTTTCCAACTTATGTCACAGTATCCATGCAATCCAGAACAAAAAAAGCCCAAGTTACTGGGAGAAATTAGTTTTACCCTGTGCCCAACAGTGTTTTAATGGGTCTGCAAATGTGTATTGTAGTGACTGTCTGTGTGTGTCATTTGACGACAAAATGAGGTTTTTAGAAGAGAGTACATTGTTTTGAGACAAGACGTGCATTTTTCAGAGGTAGTGAAGAGTTTGGCCCGTTGTGTGTGAGGTTTGGAGATTTGTGTGTAGAGTTTTGAGAATTCGAAGACAGATTCCGAAAATTGTGTGTAGGCAATCGAGAAAATCTGTAACTTCCCCGATACAGTATATGAGATGCCCTGCTACCCTGTAGATGCCCCATATTTGAAAACTGTATTGTGTCCTGGTAATGTCTCTTTGTGTGATCTCCACCCTGAAGATATTGTAGCGCCGAGCCCCTTGAGTGGACTGTGTGTGTGTGTTTCGCCAAAGGATACCCTCTGTCTATCTGTATGTGTGAATGGTGAATGTGTGTGTATCTGTGTGCTTGAATGTTGTCCCCACTCCCACATGTGTCTTCTAGAATTTTGTGTGTGCCAATCGGATTTGGGGTGGGTTTTGATGTGGGGGAGGTATCCAGGCGGGAATAATTAAGACATTAGATAGTATGGGTATTGATAGGGGGCGGGGTTAACGATAAGGGATCAATGACGTTCGTAACGGTTAAGCAGAGCTGAGGAGAACTTAATTCCGGGCAGACGTGTGCGAGTGTGAGTGGCGAGTATTTTCAGATAAGTGAAGTTAGTGTTTGTTTTATTTTGGGGACACCTCCTTTTGCCCGTTTAGAGTGTAAGAGGGCAGGAAATAAACAAGACCGAAAACTGTATCTTCTGCCTCCCGTCCTCCTTCTGAAGTGGCTACCGCCCGGCGCTACAATATGATCCATGTCTATCACCAGGGTGCGATTTGTCGGAAAAACAGAAGGGGGGATATGTTTCAGATTTCAAGCAATATCAATGGAATTGCATAACTGTGATTATAATCATGTATAAAAACTAATTGGCGATATCAAAACCAGAAGAGGGCACAATGCTCTCCCCCCCCCCCCTACAAATTGCACCCTGTCTATCACCAATCAGCTTCCAGCTTTCATAAAGTCTCCACCCTACTTTTAAAACCCAACTTAAGATGGTTATTCACTGATGCATAAATGTTTATCCCTTATTCTTTATTGTTTACGCTTGATTTTCTTTGATTACATATTTGACTTCTTCTTTGGTTTTACTGTTTTTATCTTCACTGACTTTAAAATACTGCTAACTAGCGTGTCTTCTGTGTGTGGTCTTCACCTTATAGATATGGTCCAGAAAAACATCAGCACTAAAATGGAGAGGCAGGTGAGAAGAAGGCCCCTGCTCCAGAACGCCCCGTGAGTTTTTTGATATAATGGTGGGCACTGTTTGAATGATTGACATTGTGATTGAATTATTGTGGTATAATAATAACAGACATCAAGACGTCAACTATCATCTGAGCTAGCAGCCTAGCCTTTAGCTCACTTGTTAGCGTTAATAGTGGCTCTGCTTCCCATGCAGGAGTTTGCCATGAGGGCCATGGGGGGGACGCAGGATGACCTCTGAGCTTATTTTTTATTTATTTGACAAGTTCTGGACCAAGACAGATATCAGATAATACAACTGATGTACTGGCTTACTGTGTGTTACTGTAAATGGCATTATATGACCTATTTTAATATTTATTTTTCTTCAAAATGCTACTATTACTATGTCAGAACGCTATAAAGGACTTTTAGAAAAAGCACAACAAAATACCTCCTCTTAATGTATGTTCTCTACAAGTCTTATGTTGTCCAGTCTTGCACTTTAAATGTCTGTATGAGCACTGTCTATGTCCATACTGTCTTATGTCCATGTATGAGTACTGTCTATGTCTATACTGTCTATAGTCAGCCTGCCAAGACCCTAAAATAAATGTTTGATGGCATTTTCTGTTAAAAGTTGGCAACCATGCCAGAAGTTATCAGCATGGGCTAAGGTTTCAGAATCACCTGGTTGCCAACATGGAACTTGACCTTTAAGGTCAAATATGAAGGTCAAAAGGTCAACCAAGGTGAAATAACAGTGTTATTTAGTTAAAAAATGTTAAAAAGATGTTAAAAGTGGGCAACCATGCCAGAAGTCATCAGCATGGACTAAGGATTCAGAATCAACTTGTTGCCAACACAGAACTTGACCTTTAGGGTCAAATTTAAAGGTCAAAAGGTCAAAAACAATGTATTTTCTGGTCTTTCTATTTTAGGAACTGTATATTCATGGAATTCTTTTTCAAATGTCAGCAACCATGCTAGATGTTATCACCATGGACTAAGGTTTTAGAATCACCTGTATGTCAAGGTCAAGGTCAAGGTCAAATATGAATGTCAAAAACAATGCATTTTCTGGTATGTCTTTTTGGGGGGGCTTCATATTCATGGAATTATTTTTCAAAAGCTGACAATCATGCTGAAAGTTATCAGCATGGACTAAGGTTTCATGGTCCATGGTTGCCAGCATGGAACTTGACCTTTAAGGTCAAATTTGAAGGTCAAAAGGTCAAATTAAAAAAAAAATGTTTCGGGATTTTTTTGTGACGTGCTTTCATAAAATACAAGTTGTTTGCGTGATGTATTGAATAATTAGTACCTGGAGGAGATACTTCTTATGATTTAAATCATTTTAGGTGAGTGGAAGTATTGGAACAAATAATCTTAAAGAAAATAAAACACTGTTTTGATTAGGTTTCTCCCGAAGCAGACAGGGCCGTCAAAAGTTGCATTTGGGGTTTTCTGACAGTGGACCGTGGAAGTGGTCGCAAGAGTCACCCTTCACCTACTAATGACTCAAATAAGTATCAGATGACTCTGGACAGTGATTAATTAACCTTTTAATACTACTTAGAGCCCCTTTAAACCCAAGTCTTCAGTTAACAACAAAAATAAGGACATTTGGCTTTCTGCTCCAATACTTGGGGACAGCATATTTAAAAGTTATATAGTCTTTATTACTAGGGTATGAATGAAAGTGATTATTGCAAATTGTCAATAACAAGAATATAATTCATCATATTGTTTCTTTACTTCAATAATAATTAAAACAATAATTAAAATTCAAATCTGATGTCAGTACATACTGGATATTTATGTATTTGAAGGAGCTATTGTTGATGTTATTACTAAAATGTTGTGTCATCCAGCTCATGTTCTATTCCTACAGCGTTTAAACATTCTACATTTTAATCACATGCAGGTATACAGGACTGTCCCTTCCTCAGGCAACTGCAGGCATGTATTGCCCACTTGGTTCTACAACCACATCTTATCAGTCCTAAGCTACTATGTGGAACTGGAGGTTTCCTTTGCCACACAGGCATCAAGTGTTGGTCTACAACTTTCCAACCAACTGTCTCCTCAGTGTCTTTGTTAATATGTATTTGTCAGACTGCAGCCATACATTTGCTTGCTGATTTGCTTATGCAAGATGCAATCCATATGCATCACTTGGTGGTAACATATCAATTGCCTTTTTGTCTTTCTGAAAAAAGTCGATCAGTACCCAAAGATAAGCATGGTGCTTTGTACAGGTGACGCGAAAACTGAAGCCTGGGAAATTGCAACAGAACATCAAGAAAAATGTGCAATACTTGTTCTACTCTTACTGTAGGTTGTATTTCCTAACCATGATATGACATACAGTAGCAAATCAGCAAGTACCCTTCATTGCTATAACCATTTGAAACACATTAGAAATAACAGAAGTCATTATTTTTTCTATGGAAAGCCTGTGAATTGATGGGGCAAAGCAAATTCACTGGTTAGCCAAGGCATATCCCATTTCATACCAGCAGCATAGTGTGCTTCACAAAGAAGAATAAAGTAATTTAGATGACCAGAGTGAAAATTTTAAAAATACAAGTTAAAGTTAATTTTATGCTAATGAGCTATGATTAATGTCTAAGGATGACTGGCCAGAGCCCCACCATGATAAGCCAAATCAAACATTAAATTATAGGCCTACTAATTATTCAATATACAGTACCATGCAAACAACTTGTATCTTATGAAAGCCCATCACCAAAAAAATGTTTTTTTTTTATTGATCTCGGTTGACCCTTTGACCTTCAAATGTGACCTTAGAGATCAAGTTCCATATGGTAACCAGGTGATTCTGAAACCTTAGTCCATGCTGATAACTTCTAGCATGGTTACCAACTTTTGAAAAAGATTTCCATGAACACAGTCCCCCAAAAAGTCTAACCTTAAAATACATAGTGTTTGACCTTTTAACCTTTAAATTTGACCCTAACGGTCAAGTTCCTTGTTGGCAACAAGTTGATTCTGAATCCTTATTCCATGCTGATGACTTCTGGCATGGTTGCCCACTTTTGAAAAAGAATTCCATGAATATACAGTTCATATCAAAGGTTAGCAAGAAAATACCCTGTTTTTGACCTTTTGGCCTTCAAATTTGACCCTAAAGGTCAAGTTCAGTGTTGGCAACAAGTTGATTCTGAATCCTTAGTCCATGCTGATGGCTTCTGGCATGGTTGCCTTCTTTTAACAACTTTGTGACGATTTTTAACTAAATAAAACTGTCATTTGACCGTGTTTGACCTTTTGACCTTCAGATTTGACCTTAAAGGTCAAGTTCCATGTTGGCAACCAGGTGATTCTGAAACCTTAGTCCATGCTGATAACTTCTGGCATGGTTGCCAACTTTTAACAAAAAATGCCATCTAAAGTTTATTTAACACTAGAACTACCAGGATTTTTCTGCCTACCTAGAAGTACCAGAGAGGGGTCATTTGACCCTGTGGCTTTTACCTAATACACTAATCACTCATTTTGTTATGGTAATGAGGCTGTTAGGGGCCGTGTGTGGGGTGAGGGGTGAGGGGGTCACACCTTACAGTGCTAACAGCCAAGACAAACAGGGACAGACAGCTTCTTCCCAAGGGCTGTCAGCCTCCAAAATCACCACAGGTAAATAGCAACTTGCATGAAGATATCAGCAGCAAAGACAGATAGCACAGTTTGGCAGACAGTGTGTTGCAGTTTTTCTCCATTGGTTTGGCTCATTTCTTGAAACTGAGATGTCATTCTCAAAACATGGACAAATCGCAAAATTAATTTGCAGTTCCTCACAACAGAATGGCATTTATCATTGCTTTCATCAAATTTCAAATGCTTTTGTACATGTCTCAATCATTTAGTACATCCTTGCAAATGGCTATGTACAAGTATCCTACAGTTAACATAATCACCTTACATTTAGTAGAATTTTCAAATGAATGTACCTTGCTGATCTATCCCAATTGGTTGTTTCTCAGTGTTATGGTTGTCCTGAAAACATGTCAGCACATTTTCTTCATATACTGTAAGTCATCAATGAACGTGTGAATGTCCCATGTGATCATGACGAATCACATGACTGCAACAAGAAAATGGTTGAATTACAGTTTTTCTCGATTGGTTTGGCTCATTTCTTGAAACTGAGATGACATTCCTATAACCATTGGGTCATTTGGCCAAACATTCTTACACTTCTGCACAACAGTTCAGATAACTAGCAAAATGTCATATACCTCCCAAAACACCTCATTCTTGCATCAGCACTAAACCGTCTCACATATAAATAGTCAGTACCATCAAAATGGCATAGCTCCTTCTCAATTGCTTTGGTTCAATTGCATTCATTTAGTCCTTCTGTCAAAATAGACTGGATGGTTCAGCATAACTACATGGATCCTCATCACTCGCTCATATCACCCCAAAAACAGTTTACCCATGTGTCAAAACTAAATTTCTTCCCCAGATATATCATCAGTACCCCCAAAATACATTGTCCCATTTGCCATTGTGTAAGCACTGCCAGTCAAAATGGTTAGGTTTTATCTACGTTCAACTAACAGATTTCGACTATGTATAAAAATGAAAAAGTGAGTGAAACCATTGAAGTTTGAAAACACAGATAATTTACCAAGGGCATTTATCATTAACTTTCTTTACTGTAAATTCATATACAGAAAGTAATGCCCATATATCACAGGTTTCTCATGGGTTTGGCTCATTTCTCAAAACAGATATAANAAAATAACATGGATAAATGCCAAAGCAACTAGCAATTGTTCAAAACAGAATGTCGTTTGAAAAAATGTCATGAAATTAGCCAAATAACAGAGGAAACTGTAGTATTCACGGTTGTAAATTTATTTTCTACTAACTAGTAAAGTTACAATACCATCTGACCTGTTGAACACTGTCACAAATTTACTATGTAATGAAATTCTTAAAATATGATGTCCTTGACTGTTTTGGGAATTGCGTAGACCACTTCGCATATGATGACTTACACAATGAAATAATGCTGACGTGTTTTGGAGAGGGCAACCATTAGACTGAGAATTGTCTAATTCGTTTAGATAGGCAAGGTCAATTTATTTGGAAAATGTGCTAAATGTATGCTGAATGTGTCAACTGAAGGGTATTTGTACATATCCATCTGCAGAGATGTACTAAACATTTGAGACATGTACAAAGCATTTGATATCAGATGAAAGCAATGAAAAATGCCATTCATTCTGTTTTGGGAAATTGCAAGTTGTTTTGGGGATTTGTCCGTGTTGTTTTGAGAATGTCATCTCATTTTCGAGAAATTAGCCAAACCAATCGAGAAAAACTGTAACGTGTGAATCTCCCATGCCATGTGACCATAACGACTCATGTCAATGCAACCTGGCAATTGTTAGATGGATAAATACCAGTGCATGTGGCCTACTGTTTCATTTCCCTCAAGAATTTTGTGGTGAAAGAAGCTCCTCTCCAAGGAACGAAGATGCAGAGATACAGCACTCAACAGGCATTGGAAATGATCCACACACGCACGCACACACACACACACACACACACTGTGTCTCAAGTGACAGCTGTGAGCTGCTAACAGCCACATTTCCACAACAAAAGGAGTGTCCGCAGGGGGTCCAAAGGGTCAAATGACCCTCTTGTGGGGCTTTTAGGTAAAAAGGTCAATTGACCCCTCCGTGGTAGTTCTAGTGTTAAGCACCTTAGCTGCTGATGGCAGGCTGACTTTACCTAGATTAGTCTATGTCTGCATGGGAAAGCAAGAAACGTAATTTCAAATTCTTTGTATGACCAGTGCATGTAAAGAAATTGACAATAAAACCAACTTGACTTGACTTGACTATAGCATCATCACATGAATAAACATTCATTCATACAATCTTTTAAGTGTCAATTGTGTCATTTTGTCCCCTTTCTTGTGCAGCAGCAACGGTATACCAACTTACTGGGATCCTAATCTGTTGCCTTCAGTAGGATATGAGGTAGGACGAGAACCAAAGTAGAAATGTATTGTACTGTTTAAGAAATGCATGAATCACACTTACTTGGGCTTGTTCAAGCAGCAGTGAAATGGGGGTGGCATAAAATGTATAATTTAAAAAAAATGAAACAATAATATATTACGTGAGTAAGAAAATAGTACGTTGTTTGACAACAGTAAGAATGTTTTAATTTCAATTTTTGACATGGTACCCATGCTAAATTTGATGTTAACAAGAATGATAATAACCAAAGTAAACTTATTACTAAAGGCTCTGTGTAGTGTCGTAGTAGAGAAGTAGTTGAGTTTTCTCAGCGACTATTACAGTGTTCTACTGATGGAACAGTGTATTACAAGGCTTTGCCTGATGTCCTTCTATTTGACAGAAAATAAAGCTGAAAAGGTCATCAGAATATTCCACAATCCTCAGTCTCTTCGACAGAACAATGCAAGGCCCAAGATGGGACATCTTAAATATTGAGCGGATTCAGAATTTACTCTTGTGGAACTTCTTCACATTGTAAGTTCACATGTATTTATTTAGGCCTATTTAGATTTTTAAAATGACTAGAATGGGCACTCGGTAGAGCGCAAACCTTCGCCTACGCCACTTATATTTTTCTGGCCATCTTCAGAGTGTGGGGCGTAACATTCTCCAAATTTTGGTGTTAGTTTCATTTAAATCGGACCGGAATATCGTAATATTACATATTTGGCCCAGTCTTGACCTCTTATTCAATTCCGCATGCACACGTTGTTCTGGCATATAGTGCTTGGCAAAGAAAAACGTTTTTGACCTTTTCGTGACCTTGACCTTTTACCCAATCACTCCCAAAAACCAATCGATTGTTCCTTGGGTCATGACCAAGCATCCCAGTAAATTTCATAAAAATCGGCTCAATTTACGTTTTTGACCTTGACCTTGACCTTTGACCTTTGACCCAATCACTCCCAAAAACTAATCGATTGTGCCTTGGGTCATGACGAATCATCCCACTAAATTTCATAAAAATCGGCTCAATTTACGTTTTTGACCTTGACCTTGACCTTTGACCTTTGACCCAATCACTCCCAAAAACTAATCGATTGTGCCTTGGGTCATGACCAATCATCCCACTAAATTTCATAAAAATCGGCTCAGTTCTGTCTGAGTTATACGAAGTACAAACAAACATTTTGACCTTGACCTTTGACCTTTGACCCAATCACTCCCAAAAACTAATCGATTGTTCCTTGGGTCATGACCAATCATCCCACCAAATTTCATAAAAATCGGCTCAGTTCTGTCTGAGTTATACGAAGTACATACAAACAAACAAACATATTAACAAATAAATAAATACACAGCGGTCAAAACATAACCTTCGCCGACTTTGTCTTGGCGAAGGTAATGACTAGAAATAATCAGAAAGTAGAAATCAATTAAATTGTACATTTCCACCTTGAAGTCAATGCAATGTAATGTGGTGTATATAGATTACGCTTTACACAATTTTTATTTCAATTTTAAAAACATGCTCAGATTTTTGAAATGTATAGATAGAGCACAATGCACATCACTACAGGGATATTTAGAAATTAAAGATATATTGAATTTGAGTGAAACCCTTTCTAGATTTTTGCTATCCTTTAATGTAATACATATATACAGTATATTGTAATTGATCAAAATATTTGGAGTAAATTAAAAGAGAGAAACATATCATTTAACAGGCAGAAACATGACATGAAAGCCAAAACTGGTAAAGATGTTGATGAGAGATTCCTCTTCCATGGTACCGACTCAAAACATGTGGACGCTATCTGCAGTGGCAACATCGACTGGAGGATGTGTGGCAAGAACGGGACATCTTATGGAGAAGGTTGGTCTGGGCTGTGTTTCACAAAAAGTACTAAGCCTAATATACATAAGTACCACTTATGTTCGCACATGACACCATGGTAGAGTTAACAGACTTTTCCTCCAAAATTTAGCAAAGAATCATCTTAGGGTCACATGTAATATGAAGGGGAAAGAGGAAACCTGTAGCCTATAGGGATGCAAACGATTAATCGATTAAAAAACATTAATCGCAATTAATCGTCAATTCAACCTACAAGAGACCCAGGTGAAATGGGCATGTGAAGAGTGTGTGTGAAGAGGAGTGTGAATAGTGGGAATATTTAAAACACCTTTGGATTAATGAATTGAAATAGAACTAATTTAAATGTGGTACTTTAACTCAATTTTTTATTATTAAGATTTTTAGATTTAGTAGTTTTTTTTTCGAGAAACATTGAGATTTCGGGGGGAAAATGCTGCTTATCAATTAATCGTAAGTCGATCAATAAGGCTTATCAACTAATGATTAATGAATTAATCAATAATTTTCATCCCTAGTAGCCTAGAAATCTAGACGCACCTAGTGCACGCAAATTGATTAGGGTTTAGCTCGCTATAGGAAACCTGTCCTGAGTTGCTTTTTTGAGACGCAAGTGTAACTATGATGACATCATAGCTGACACGGCAAAGAAAATAAGAAGGTAGCATCGATCATGCAAGTGTCTAAAATCAAAACAATGTGATTGGAAAATATTTTACAGCCAACAAAGAATTTTAGCTATGTCAACAGAACAAATGTCATCATTTATTTTTGCACTTTATATTTTCACTTCATTTTTCTAGGATCCTATTTTGCCAGTGATGCAAAGTACTCCAGCAGCTTCACCAGCAAACTTGGACCTAAGTCCATGTTTGTGTGCCGGGTTCTGGTCGGAGACTTCACCAAGGGAGAAAGGAATTACAAAAAGCCTCCACTCAAAGATGAACATCAAAATATACCCTTTGACAGCTGCGTGAACGACCCTGACAACCCCAGCATATTTGTCATTTTTGAGAAGAGTCAGATCTACCCACAGTACCTCATTCAATATCTTGATCTCAAAGAGAAGATGAACCCTGAGTTGGATATCTCCAGTCTGATTCGCCCGTCCGTCCCAGCCAACGCTTCTCAGTTGCCTTCACCTGCCGTGGCAGCCAGTGGGGTACTGTCTTCCTCTGATGCATCCAAGAGCACAGCCACAGTCACACTGCCCTCTGCAGGACCCAGTGGAACAGTACAACTGGCACCTCAAATGGGCCAGAGGGAGGCTTTTTCAGATTCATTTGACTTCAGTTCAGTCTCAAATAAGAACTCCGCTGCTAGTCATGTTCTCCCTCCCCCTCCTCATCCTCAACTGATCCCAACCACTGGTCGTCCCCCCTTAACACCACATTCCCAAAATAAAGTCCGCCCTCCTATACCACTAAAGCTCCGTTCCCATAACCCTTCCCTGCCTGTGGTCCAGACAAAGCCTTCGATGACTTCAGCTGTTTCATCAAATGCACCTCGGTTGCCTTCAGCTGCTGTGGCAGCCAGGAATGGGAGAGCATCGACGTCTTCCTCTTCAGCCGCTGAGAGCACAGTACCATCCACACTGCCCCCTGTAGTGTCCAGTAGCACAGTGCAGCTGCCATCTCAAAACAGCCTGAGAGAGACGTTTTCAGATTCACTTGAGTTCAGGACACTCTCAAATCAGATCTGTCTGAATCTCCCTGCCCGACCTACTTTCCCTCTCCCTACCCCTCCTCCTCCACCTCCTCTTCCTCCCCCGCCCCTGCCACCCAAACTAAACCAGGCCGATCCCTTGCTCTACGATCTTGAACTGCCCTACATCAATCTCCTTTACCCTCCCCCTCCCCCATTACCTCCCAAGGCCCAAAATAAGGTCCGTCCTCCCATACCACTAAAGCCCTGGTCACCAAATACATCTCAGTTGCCTTCAACTGCTGTGTCAGCCAGGAATGGGAGAGTGTCGACGTCTTTCTCTTCAGCCCCTGAGAGCACAGACTCAACCACACTGCCCCCTGTAGGATCCAACAGCACAGTGCAGCTGCCATCTAAAGACGGCCAGAGAAAGACTTTTTCAGATAAAATCAAATTCTTCAATGAAATTTCAAATTGGAAATGATATGCAGTATGCCTAGTATTATATCTGTTTTATCACACAAATCAGAGTTCAGATCATTTCAGTTGTACTTTTGTTGTTCGATTTGAGACTTGATGAGCATAATATAATGGCACAATATACCGTATTTATTCTTGAGGCTGAAAAATAGATGGAGATGGATAAAGAATGGCTTAGTTCTTGTGAAAGCTGTTGAAGGATATTCCCTCTTTCCATGTATTCAAGATTTTAATGTTAAAACATTGCTGCTAACCACACTATTCAAGCTAGTAAACATAGCTAACAACCATGAAAACATGAAAATATAATGCATACATATCAATAAATATGTAAATAAAAATGACAGACATTGAAAACATTTTGTTACATAATCTTCATTGTATACTGCACATGTATACTTGCATGCATAAATGCATACATACTGTACACTGTACACACGCAGACACACAGTCATACAGACACACACACACACACACACACACACACACACACACACACACACACACACACAAGCACAGACACACACACACACACACACACACACGCACACACGCACACACGCACACACACAAGCACAGACACAGACACACACACACACACACACACACACACACACACACACACACACACACACACACACACACACACACACACACACACACACACACGAAAACAATTTCAAAGAATATGATTGTATTTAATAAAGGTTTTTGTTTCANTGGCAACCTATGAATCAGGACAGTGGCAGTACAACATGTAAAATATTAGGATGCTGCACTGGAGGTGAACTTAAAATAAACTTTTCAGGCCCTGATTTCTGTTGATCAGGTAGGATATGCTGCTAGTATGGGCAGACTAGGGATGGAACGGTTCACAAAATTCACGGTTCGGTTCATATCACGTATCAAGGTCACGGTTTTCGGTTTGCTATGGTTCTTTTTTTTTTTTAGTTCATGATAAATGGTGCACTGGGAATATTAAACCATATTTATATAACTGCAAATATAAAGTGATGATGCGCAAGTTGAATTTGACCTTTTGCATGTGTCTGAGAACTGCCTCTTGTGCTAACCTGCGCTTGCACTTAAACTGTCATCAGCTGATGTGCGCTGTCTGAGCGTTCCAAATGCCCTCTTTCAAGTGGCAAATAGAATCAGACTTATTACTAAATATCCTATATTAGTTTGTATAGGCTTATAATGTGAAAATGGTGTGATTTTAATTGTGTCATCCTCTGATTGGTCTTATATGCTAATTCGTTAATCAGAGAGACTGGATAAGATACTCCTAGAGTCTGTGTTTTACATATTTTTTCTGGGCAGTACATGAATTGCGGTTTGCCACGGACTGCATGTCACGGTTCGGTATGGTGTGTGAATTGTACGGTTTCGGTTTTCGGTGCGGTTTGTACCATCCCTAGGGCAGACCCAATACGTTTTGTTTCCTCTTCCTTACAAACATGCTGCATATTTTATATGGCCAAAGTCCTTAATTAGTCAATTAACTCGTGGTCATCTTTTATTAGCAGAATGTTGGGATGGTGGACTGTTGCTTTCTTTTTCACTTTCTTACCCTCTTCTACTTCTTGCATCTATTCATCCACTTTCCTGAGCTGCTTTTCTTTGATCTGTTTTTTATTTGTATTTTCCTATTAGGACTGGGTGAGTGAGCTAGGGAGTGACACCTGTGTGTGTGTGTGTGTGTGTGTGTGTGTGTGTGTGTGTGTGTGTGTGTGTGTGTGTGTGTGTGTGTGTGTGTGTGTGTGTGTGTGTGTGTGTGTGTGTGTGTGTGTGGAGGGGGGAGGTGTGTGAACATGGTATGGACATTGATTGTCGTTTCATGTTTCATTGTTTCAACTTCACATGTATGTTAATGTGCTCACAGTGTCATGAGATTGTTTATGTACATTTATAAAGCTGCTGTTTTTAAGTTGAAATGTCCTGACATGCACCTGTTCTACCTGCCCTTACTGTAAACATGTGATTTCATTCCTTTCTCTAATCTGCCTGAAGTGATCATATCATATCAGCTGGTTTACAGACTGGCATGAAGGAAATGTGGGTAGACTTTCAGCTTCTGTCACGCAACTCCACTTAGAAACACAGCACAAAACTGGAATATTTCCTAATTGTAACAGACAGTTCTCCTCATACTTCTGTGACACGCAAGGCTAACCTGTGCAGTGATATCGAAAGCAAGTGTATCAGAGACAAGTTAAGTGTTGGATTGAAGAGACGCAAGGTCAAGATGTTCTAAGGGTTCACGTAGTCTTTTAATAGACCAGAAATTTCTAGGACCATAGAACCATGGAAAAGGACATACTCAAGGCAATATGCAGACAAGGGGGATTCATGTCCTATAATGACCTAGCAGACATGGACCTAGGACCCCTCTTTGATCTGGATCAGCTACTGTTGCAGAATGAGGACATGTTCAGTAAGACATTCATAAATGGTGAAGAGTATGTTTTAGCTAGAAGTGATATAGAGGTTTGTTACAACCAGGGCTGTTCAGGTTGTCTCCACTTGCACATTTGCAGACAGTACGTTCTGGAATTCTGCCATGATATTGGGTAAGAACTTGTTTGTATCTGATAGTTGAATAGCTTATTATTATAATTATTATTATTATGTTATTTTTTTATTACTATTATGATTATTATTATTGTTGTTGTTATTATTATTATTTATACAGTATGTGTTGCCTTCAAAAACAGAAAACACAACAAGGTTTGATGATGGTATGAAAGCTTGGATAGACACATTTATAAATGTCTCACTAGAGATTTTCTTCTCTGGTTTACAGGTGTCCTTTTCCTCATGAGCTGAGCTCACCACATAACATTGCAGTGCTCAAACATCATGGCTTGACAGGTTTTAGTGAAAAGGAGATAGCTGTTCTTCTAAATGACTTGCCTCCAAGCTCAGAGGTGTGTGTGTGTGTGTGTGTGTGTGTGTGTGTGTGTGTGTGTGTGTGTGTGTGTGTGTGTGTGTGTGTGTGTGTGTGTGTGTGTGTGTGTGTGTGTGTGTGTGTGTGTGTGTGTGTGTGTGTGTGTGGTGTTTTTACAATGCTATGTGTTCATCTTTCTTAAGGAGCTTCAATACATTTTAAAAGGCTTCTGTCTTTTTGTTGCATTGCTGCTTCTCAGTATGTTTGCATGTGATTTAGACTGTGTTAATGATGTCTTATTTGTGTCATTGATAGTGCATCTCATTAGTTATGGTTAGGATCAGTTTTAAAGGCGCCATCTTGCTATTGCATGGGTTAGTTTTGCCTCGTTGTTTGTCCGTGTGGGCCACATAAATATGTAAAAGCTGTACTGTAGTAGAAGTAATACATATCTTAGCAAATTAGAGATTCTTTATTCATCCTGAAGGACAATGAGTAACATATTCCACACAACCCTGTTACAGAGAGATCAGCTGCTGTCTATTTCCAGCATGACTAGTGTGTCATCAGAGGATACAGTCGTCATCCCAGGTAAAGATTCCAACATACTGAGTCATTGCGATGTGCCTGCTTTAAAATACATTTGAGATGCAGTGTGAAACATTGGAATGTGTTCGTGATCAAACTACATCGTACACAACGTTTGTTAGCAAAGGCCATTTTGAAGAAGAGAAGGGAAATTTCACAACATGGATCACAACACATTTTTATACAACACATGGTGTTAGAATGAAAATGCAAATTACTGTTGATCTTCCTGCAGATGACATCTGCTTCTTGAATCTCATTGGTTGTTGTCAAAGAGGTGAGAAACCTGAATATTGATCATAACTTACATGTTAAATGATAATGATTAATCATAACTTGCATGTTAAATTTTAATGATTGTTATACATTTCATGATCCATATATATTATATTTTATATTCAATTTTATGTTATTGATATATATTGTTAAAGACATAATTTAAACGTGTTAATTGATTAGTCAGTAGGCTATTTAAGACTTATGGTAAAGCTAAGCCTGCTTTCTGCTTTAAAATAACTTAATGGGCATACTTAATCGTGCCCTTAAATCCAACCAAAATACATTTTTAAAAAATGTAATTTGATTGTGTAAAGATTCAAACATTTGAGATACAGTGTGGAGCATTGGAAGGTGTTTGTGAAAAGTAAGGTACATCGTACACAACGTTTGTCAGCAAAGGCCATTTTGATGAAGGGAAGGGACATTTCACAACATGGATCACAACCAGTGATCGAGTTGTAAAATCAAACCAGGGTCGATGGTCAGAGATGGAATCTGATTGTAGTGTCAAAACCTTGATGTTATTTGAGTCCCATTGACTTTGGTTTGGTTGACCTTACATTTGAGGATTCGGCGTGATCATCATGACTCGTGAACATACTCCAGGAGGCAAAAATAAAGTGTACTGACATTTATTAACATAAAACATAAATTAAAGTTTTCAAGGGTTCCAGTAGCAGTATTTCTAAAGTTTCTAAATGTTCTAAGTTTTCAGCAGTCCATTCTTTTGCTTCCAGTCATTTCCACGGTCTATGATAGTGTGCGCGTCACGGAACCCTCCCAGTGGCGTCAGGATGGCACACCCATATACCTGTCGGTACATTTCCCTCTTTGCCTGTAGAGGGCATACTCATTCATTCACAATCACTCACTCACTCACTCACTCTTACTCATACATACTCAAAACAAGTTTGATATTAGATATAGAAAACCAAAACAAGAAAATGGAGTTTGTAAATAGCAATATTGAAAGACAAGAAAAACATAAACATAAACTACTCAAAATGGCTCCTACACACCGGCCCCTAATTGTGTGCTTGGGCAACAATTAACAAACATAAATACTTAAAGGAGCCTATTACTTGTCAATGCATTACTATTATCAATTAATGCAGTCATGTCTTACTTTTAAATGTAAATATCAATGTAACATAATATTCATCAAAATCATAATAATTCATACTCAACTTTCTTCTCCTTCCAGGAGCAGACAGAGTTTTGTCACTGGTCTTTCATACACACCAGTCTTTGTCTTGATCTTCACTGTTCTCACAAGCCCTTTGGAATCGGGTAGAGCTTCTTCAACTTTTCCCAGCACCCAGGATCCACGGGGGGCTGTGTTGTCCACCACCATCACTATGTCTCCTACTGCAAATCCTCTTCTCACTCTCGTCCACTTCTGCCTCTCCTGTAGCAAAGGTAAGTATTCTCTTGTCCATCTACTCCAAAACAGATTGGCAAGGTATTGGACTTGTTTCCAGCGACGTCGGATGTACACGTCAGACTGTTGGAACAGTCCAGGGGGCAAAGAAGGATGGCATTTGAGGAGCAGAATGTGATTAGGTGTTAGGGCTTCCAGGTCACATTTGTCATCAGAGACTGTTGTGATGGGGCGACTGTTTAGAATTGCTTCCACTTCACAGAACAGTGTATGTAAACATTCATCATCCAGTGTTTGTTCTTGTACAGTAGAGAGTAGGATTTGTCTCACCATCCGGATCAGTCTTTCCCACACTCCGCCATGGTGTGAGGCTGCAGGTGGGTTAAAGGACCATTGGATGCCTTTCTGGAGCATTGCATTGTGAATCTTGTCAGAGTTCCAGCTTGCGATGGAATTTTGCAGCTCCTTCTTGGCTCCGACCAGATTGGTTCCATTGTCAGAGCGTATGTGTGTCACCTGACCTCTCCTGCTGATGAAACGTCGTAGGGCGTTGATGCAGGAGTCTGTGTCCAGTGTGTGCGCCATCTCCAGATGCACAGCTCTGCTTGACATGCAGGTGAATATGACACCATAGCGCTTGACGAGACCTCTTCCTCTCCGGGTTTCAAAGGGTCCAAAGTAGTCAACACCAACATTGCTGAAGGGTGGAAGGTCAGCTCCGAGTCTTTCTTTTGGCAGATCAGCCATCTTTTGCTCACCTCCTTTCCCTCTCGCACGCCTGCACACTAAACATTTTGACCGGACTCGGCGAGCAGCTGAGTTGGCGTTCACTATCCAATATCTTTTTCTGAGCTGAGAGAGCACATGATTTCTTCCAGCATGTCCAAGTTGCTCATGGATGTGTCTGAGAATGAGTGTGGAGACATGAAGGTGTTTAGGGAGTATCATTGGCCGCTTGGCCTCTTCCGGCATTGCTGCCCTCTTTAGTCTGCCTCCTACCCTCAAAACTCCATCCTCCAGTATAGGATCCAACTTGTAGATGGTGCTCTTTCTGCTCACTCCAGTGTCAGTAGCAGATGTCAGCTTTGCAATTTCCTCTGGATATCTTTCGTGTTGACAGAACACAACAATGGCCTTTTCTGCCCTCTGCAGGTCATCCATGGAAATGCAGCCTCCACCCAGGGTCTTTATTTCATCATTCTGTGTCTTGCTTTGACTCCGTGTCTTTGGGATCACAGATTGCTTTGACTGCTTTTTTCTTTTCATTTTCAATGTGAAGTAATCCTTCAGTTTCAGGTACCACACCACAGCTCTTCTCAGCTTGTTCCAGCTAGAGTAATGTTGCAGCAACTGCCATGTGGGATTGTCAGGTTTCTGCACTGCAGCATTGCATATGATTGCATTTGGAAGCAACTGCCATGTGGGACTTCCACACTGCTGGATGGTAGAATTGCATATGGCTGAACTCTTCACCTCAAGGTCATCGTCTGAAAGTGATAGTGACTGTGATGGATACTGTGGCCACTCACCCTCTGAAGCCCAAAGGAATGCTGGTCCATTCAGCCACTCACTGCAATTCACAAAGGTGGTTGCCTTCATTCCTCTGCTTGCAACGTCAGCCGGGTTCAATTTTGTTCCAATGTATTTCCACTGAGAGACATCTGTATTTTCTTTTATGACAGCGATTCTGTTGGCTACAAAAGTTCGAAATCGTGAGTGCTCATTTGCAATGTATTTCAGTACTGACTGGCTGTCTGTTCAGAATGTTGAGCTGTTTAGCTCCATCTCCAATTCTCTTCTGAGCATCACGTCCACCATCACTGCCAAGACTGCCGCCACCATTTCCATGCGAGGTATGGTCATCTGCTTCAGTGGCGCCACCCTGGCCTTGCCAATCATGAAGGCGACATGCACAGTATGTGTCTCAGAGTGTAGGCGAAGGTAACTCACTGTTCCATAGCCTTGTTCACTTGCGTCTGAGAAGTGATGGAGTTCAGCCTCCACAGATGCTCCAGCTTCACTCGGTTTCACACAGCGTGCCACTCTGAAGTCCTTCAGTTCATCCAGACCAGCCACCCATCTTCTCCATCTCTCTGCACAGGCCTGGGGTATTGGATGGTCCCAGCTGCACTTCAGTCTGCAAAGATCCTGCAGGAGCAACTTGGCAGGCAGAGTTAGAGGGGACAAGAAACCAAGTGGGTCATATACAGAACTGACCATTGACAGTATGTTTCTCCTTGAGGGTGCTTTGTCTGGGATAGAGATGGTAAATTTGAATGTGTCACTTTCTACACACCACAGCAAGCCTAATGCTCTCTCTGTGGGCAGTTTGTCTCTGTCCAAATCCAGCTCTTTCATTTCAGAGGCTATATCTTCTTTTGGTACATGTGCAAGTACAGTGCGGCTGTTACTCACCCACTTGGTGAGGTGAAATCCTCCCTTGTGGCAGACACAGGTAAGTTCTCTCATCAGCTCCACCGCTTTCTGTTCCGTTTCAAGAGACTTCAAACAGTCATCAACATAAAAGTTTGTCTCAATTGTGCTCACCACAGCTGGGCTACAGGTGTCTCTGTTGTCTTTGACCGTCTGCCTCAGTGCAAAGTTTGCACAGCTTGGAGAAGACACCGCTCCAAAGATATGCACAGTCATGCGATACTCAACAGGGGGCAGAGATGCGTCACCATTGGGCCACCACAGGAAGCGAAGGAAGTCAACATCACCTCTTGACACTCTGACTTGGTGAAACATTGACTTAATGTCAGACATCAAGGCTACTGGATGTTGTCTGAATCTTGTGAGCACACCGATGAGAGTGCTCGTCAGATCTGGACCTTGGAGGAGTGCAGCATTGAGAGATGTTCCATGATATGTGGCGCCACAGTCAAACACCACTCTAATGGTGCCTTTTTTCGGATGGAAAACACCATGATGTGGGACATACCAGAGCCTGCCATCTGCTCGTTTCAGTTCTGCTTGTGGTACCACTTCTGCATGCCCTTTGCTGATCACATCCTCCATGAATTCAGTGTAATCGCGTCTGAATTGTTCATTTCTCTTGAATTTCTTTTTGAGGCCTATCAGACGTTGTTCTGCGACCTGGTAGTTGTTGGGCATCACTGCACTGTCTCTTCTAAAAGGTAAGTCAAGGCTGTAATGTCCATTTTCCAGTTTGACCGACTTTTCAGCAATTTTCATGAATTTTCTGTCTTCCATTGACATTTCTTTGTCATCCACTGTTTCATTAAAATCATGATTGTACTGCTGTACAAGTAATTTCTCCAATTTTTCAACAGATATTCTGTTTACACTCACAGCATGACACTCACCAGCATCTGCAGTGGGCGTGGTTTCTAGGGAACTAACAAACCACCCAAGTTGCGTTTTCACAGCAAAAGGGCCGCCTCCACGGCTGTTGATAATGTTCCATGGTTCTAGGGCTCTGGGAGCATTGTTGCCAATCAATAGCTCTACTTCAGCATTCAGTGTTGGAATCTGCACTTCATTCAGGTAAGTCCATTTTCTCATTTTGGGAATGTTTTTTCTGTCTACAGGCATGGAGTGTTGAGTGTAGGTTTCTGGGAGTGTGAGGAAGTTGTTCTCCTTTAATGCACTCACCTCCAGTCCTTTCACCAGGTAAGTATCCACAGGTTTTTCTTGATTCATTGTTTTTAGCAGTATGCTTGTCTTTTTTCCAGGGATGTTCAGTTTGTGCATCAGTTTCTCGGTGCAGAATGTTGCAGAGCTGCCGGGGTCTAAGAAGGCGTAAGTAGTGATAACTCTGCTGTCCTTGTTGCACTTCACCTGCACAGGTACAATTGACATGGCACAGTTAGATGTTCTGTGTGTGCTACCGGCCCCAGCATGCTCACCCACCTCATCAGAGGAAGACTTGATGGTACTTGCGAATGTCTGTTCTGATGTTGACACTGTTGCTTTGATGTGCAATGTACTGGGGTGTTGCTTGTTGCAAATTTTTCCAATGTGACCTGCTTTGTTTAGGCATCCAAAACAGATCCCATTCTGCTTGAGGAAGGTGATTTTGTCCCTGTGTGGCTTTGTGCCGAACTGTGCGCATGTCTCCAGGTTATGCTGACCAGTGCAATACAGACATGTGGTGACTGATGGTACTGCAGTTGACGCTATATCCACATTGGTGGCAAAACTTCCTTTTGCAGGTGGTTTCACTGGTGTCTTGGTTCTCAGTTTGGTGCCTGCATCTTGAATGTCACCAAACACTGGGTCGGATACAATGGTGGCCTGTTTTTCGATGAAGTTAACCAAGTCTTTCATTCGGACTCTAATGTTTAGCTCTTGAATCTTGCATGCCTCGACACGCCATCTTTCTCTCCACTTGAATGGTAATTTCAACACAATGTTTTTCATGTTGGAGATGGTGTCTAATTCCTCCATATATTCCACATTATCCATGGCATTGCAGCAGCTTCTTAGGAAAAGAGCAAAATCTTGTAGAGCCTTTACATCCTCATTCTTAATTGTGGGCCATGAAAGTGCTTTTTCGATGTATGCACATGAGATCCTATACTCATTTCCAAAGTGTTTGTCTAACAGCTGTCTAGCCTTTCTGTATGCTCTGCTGGCATCATCTATCAGCTGACAACTTTTGACGAGCTCCTGCGCCTTCCCCCTAGTGTACTGCATGAGGAATAGCAGCCTGTCCTGGTTATTGTCAGTTTTGGACACAATGATGTGGTCAAACCAATGCATGAATGACTTGTATTGTAGAATGTTGCCGTCAAAGATTTCAATGTTACCTTTGGGAAGGGTTGTCAAGGATTGCTGCTTTATGAGCAGGCTGGTTAGCCTATTTTGGGTTTCCATTATCCTAGTGATGCTGTCAGTGCCCTGATTTCCTCCTGCTCTGGCCAGTGATGGTGTTTGTGGGAATGGGGTTCGAGGTGCTGGCACATTTGGTCTACCACCACCAGCTGTAGCTGGTGCAGCTGGTGTTCTGACTGGTGCAGCTTGGAATCTGCTTGCTGGTCTCGCTGCAGCAGGGGTAAAGGGAAATTGGACAGTAACATTATCTTTGAGTCTTACAGTATTTTCTTCTAGGTATTCATTCATGGCATCTCCTGTACTGCCATCTGTTTTTTCATCAGCATCTTTCAGGTATTGAATTTTGGCCTTGTTTGCATTCAATTCTGTCTCAATTTCAAGTTTTTCTTTCTTTTTCCTTAGTTCCTCTTTCTGTAGTTCCAACTGCAATTCTTCATGTTCAATGCTGTGCCGTTTTTCTAACGCTGCTGCCTTTTCAAGCAATGCCACTTGTTCGGCTTCAGCGACAACACGGGCCGACTTGGTGGAGGACACGGATGCCTGGCTACGCACTGATGTCCGGCTGCGCACTGAAGTCACTGACATTCTATCTTCATCATCGGCCTCTATTTTCGTTTCTAAAGACAGCACAATTGGTTCACTACTAGTTCCACGAGTCTCCACTTCCGTTATCCATTTTGTCACATTGTTCATAAAAAGCATTATTTCTTCCATCCGTGGATTGTACCATGTCTTTTTGTCGTCAGCTTTGTCCTTTGCGGTTAAAGTTTGTTGGAATGACAGGTGGAATGATTTGAAATCTTCCAATTGTGCATTAAACTTTTCCATGTTTTCTTTTACTTCGTCTAAGCCCTTTTTGTCGGCCATCAAAGTATTTATAATTTTCATACGTCTTGTCAAGTGAGACATTTTCCCACCGCGTGATGAGCGCATCTTGGCTGAAGTGTCTTCCATTTCTAAAATTTATTTTTCTGGCTCAGAATCTGCCATTTCGATCATAAACAAGGATTTTTTTCGTTGTAATGAAAATAGTAACCCAAAATAGTTCGTTCCTTTTCAGCAAAAAGTGTCCATCAAACATAAAAAAAAATTTTTCAAAAAGTTGTAAAAGTATAATGGCGTTTTCTTCCAGGGCCGTCAATTCAAACAGAGGTCGGAGTTTAAAACAAAAAATACTCAGTTTTTTCAAACTCAAAAATTCTTCCAATAAAGGTATTCAAAAGTTAATTTTATCTTCTTCGAAATCCGACAGTTCAATCAATTCAAAGTGTTCATACCTCTTCAGGGTTTTTGTTTCAAAATTGTTTGTTCTTACGCGTGGTGCGTCTGTCAACAGGCCTCCTCTCCACGGCGTTTCCTTTGTTCTTTGCGCATTTACGCATTCAAAAGTCCAGCTAGTTCCATCCAAAGAACGTATGTTCGAAGAGGTTTTCTCTTGCGTATATCATTGACTATTGTGTTGTCGGATTTCGAAGAAGACAAAATTAACTTTTGAATACTTTTATTGGAAGAATTTTTGAGTTTGAAAAAACGGAGTATTTTTTGTTTTTTATTGGGTGGTTCGGGTCCGGTTTATTGGGTTTCTCCCCCGCTAAACTTTTGAAAAAGTGGTTGTTAAAAGTGCAATTTTAACACAATATGGGAAAAAGGGATGCCTGTTTTAGAGGGGGGTGATTTTTGACAATTGTCATTGAGGGGGGTGATTTTAGATCTTTTTCATTGTAGGGGTTGATGGCATCCCCCCCCATCCCCCTACAACTCGAGCCCTGATCACAACGCATGGAACACATTTTTACACAACAAGTGGTTTTATAATCAAAATGTAAATATGCTGATCTTCCTGCAGATGACATCTGCTTCTTGAATCTCATTGGTTGTTGTCAAAGAGGTGAGAAACCTGAATATTGATCATAGGCTACATTTCATTTCAATGATTGTTATGCATTTCATGATTCATATAGGCCTATATACTATCTTTTATTTAATTTCATGTTATTGATATTTTATAGGCCTATGTTGTTCCAGACATCATTTAACCCTATCCAGACCGGGGGGGGGGGGGATGGGGGGGGGGGCTAAAAGTGCCCGCACCAACTTTGATGTCGTATAACTCCTGAAGGACTAAAGCTAGGACTACAAAACTTTGTGACTTTTCCTAACATGAAGTTGGCTAGAGTGTGACCCCCCCCCCCCCCCCGTTATAAAAAAATCTGTGCCTCAATTGGGCGGGGTAGGTTGGATCACTAATGTCGACGCACGTTCGATCAATGGCTTCCATTGACTTGCATTACTGTATATGGCACTACAATGGGGGTGTATGTCATTTTACAATAACATAATAGGAACATGGAATTGAACTGAAAATAGCCAAATTAAGTTAAAGGTTGAATGGGACATGTTTTTTGACCTTTTTCTGTCAGTAACAGTAATATGTTCAACAGCTTTGTTTTTTTTTTAAGTTTAGTGATATTTAATGATTATTTAATCTTCAGTCAATTAAGCATTTCTATCTTTGCATTCAAGCTGATCTCTCTAAGAAACCATGATAAATAGACAAGCTATCTGCTTGCTATTTGACATTATAATTTAGTTAGGCCTGTGATTAAACCAGCCCCACTACCTGATCGAACCTGCCCCGTGCCGGGGCAGGTTGGATCAATTTCTCAGTGACAATTACATTGCTTATTACTCGAAACAAGGGATCGTTTGTCGACATTATATGCATGCATCTTATAGAGGAGACATGACTCTTGCAGTTAATCACCATTTGACAGCTGTAAAGCTTTGTAAAGGCAGAGAAAAATATCTGAGAATGAAAATTGAACCAGCCAACAAAAAAGGTGCTAGGGGCACTGTGGCACTAAATTGCATTGTAGACAACTTAGAAAAGGGACTGAATGTGCTTAATACCAGAAATATCCTTTATGTGTCACCCATGGTCTGTACAGGTGAAAGCTGTGATAGTGTTCACAGCAGCATGCCATACGAGTGGCAGATATGGAGAGATGGTCAGTGGAGACACCTGCCCAATGATGAGGAAATAGAGCAAGACTACTGCAACCCTGCCAAAACAAAAAAGTAAGATCAGGGGTGCATTTTTTGACAATGTCATTGCTCGCCAGTCCAACTGCCGCCATCTGAACATGCATACTCAGTGGACCCAACCTCTGGTACAGAGGGGACCAAGAGAGACAGGAAAACAAGGAGACCCGGCAGTCTAACTGCCGCTATCCAATAAGTAAGGGATAACGGCCGACGAGGTGACCGGTTATACGAAATTAATGGCGAGGCGGCGGCTCCGAAGTTTGGCGACGCGCGAATTTCTATAACCGGTCGACCTCGAAGGCCGTTATCCCGCTTATCTGCCGTTATGGTAGGGTACCGTTTTAATCCATTATTGTCTGTAAAGTTGTAGGAACCATGTTCTCAAGATAGAATGTTGCTGTGCGGGCGTCCAATTTGACGTGCCTAGAATCTTCGTTTGGTAGCCTGCCAACGCTGTGATTATTTAATTTTCCTTTGGCAATATACCACGGCGGGATGGACGTTTAAAAACAAAAAACTTGCGAAGCATTTCTACATGCTGAATCAACACATGTTGCATCAAGCCTCTATTTCCACCTGCTGATCATCACAGGCTACCTGTAAACTTTGTGCGTAAAAGAGAGAGAGAGAGAGAGAGAGAGAGAGAGAGAGAGAGAGAGAGAGAGAGAGAGAGAGAGAGAGAGAGAGAGAGAGAGAGAGAAAGACAGAGATATTCCACACGCTAGGGTCATTTTTGATAACTCTCCCTTCCCCTTTCACACGTGTTCCTTCCCCACAAGAGGAGAGTAGCCTAATTTAAAAAAAGGATGTTTTCAGATCAATACCAAAGGGAAGGCAGCGGGAAATAGCCTACATTTTAAAAACCATGGGAGTGGAGCAGATGACGAGGTGACTCGTTTCGATACAATTGATGGCAAGGCAGGTGCTTAGAATTTCGGTACAGGGTATTTTTGTCATCTATTGCTATAGCCTATCTGTACATTTGTAACCAATGAATTATGCCAACTGCAGAATATTTAGTGCGCACGTAATCAGGCGCGCCTCTATCAGATGCATGTAGTAGAACTTTTAGGGCGACAGACTTGACAACCAAATGCGATAGAACTGACGACTGGCTCTTGGCTTGACAACCAAATGCAATAGAATTAACGACTGACTCTTGACTTGATAAACAAATGCGATAGAACTAACGACTGGCTTTTGGCCATAGCAACCTGCAGTTTAGAATTAGTAACCTAACTTAGTCGCACGTTTGACGCCTGACAGGTTATACAGATGGTGTAACTTCAATCTGCTCATTACCGTGCCGGGCCGCGACAGCGTACCGTGATCATTACACCCTGTGGCCATTCGGAATGCGGGGGGCAGTATAGCACCGCTTTTGCAGAGCAGCGTCTGCCTGTGTCTATGGTCTGTTTGTGCTTCCGTCCTTGCCCGTCCCCCAGTTTTAGTAGTAGTAGAAATACAGTCAGCAAATGTTTTATTTAGCATTGGGCATTTGATAGGGCATTTGATAATAACACAAGTGTGAGCCCTAAACAAGACCACAACCACAATAACCCAATTTAGGACCATAGGCCTATTCAACCGTTTCCACAACCTCACTGATCACAGTTGCCTATAATGCCAGGGCTAAGAATAACGAAAATAGCAAAACAGAGTAGGCTAATAAACCGTAATGGAGAGACTGAGGAGACATGAAATCAAGCGGCGGAGTTCGGACCATTTTGAGTGGACCGATGTCGCTTGCTTTGTGTAGCCCTATCAAGCAAGCCTGTCTGTCTCATTTGTGCGATGAGCACAAAAACACAAATTGAACCACTCGTATAGTGTGAGTCAAACAGACATGAACAACATTGTAGCCTAATGAAGTAGTGCCCCGTCATGTCAGCATGAGAGAGGTGATTTTACATTTGGCGACGACATTCCGTCTTTAAAACTGGCGCATGCCGCTTCCCCTATTGCAGGTTATTACCTGATCTACACTGTCGTTACCACAAAAAACAAGGTAGCACAACTTAATACTATTACTAGCCTATATATCTGGTAGCCTAAATAGTAGGTTGAAGACGGGGGTATTATTGGTGCACTGGGGTTTTTTTGCGAAGCAGAGTAATCTGCTTCAGTGTAGCTCATTGTATGTTGATCCCTCCCTCAGTTTTAGGCTACAAGTGGAAAGAGTCAGCCAATTGCGCACGTAACATTGGGTATTTGATAATAACACAAGCGTGATCCCTAAACAAGACCGCCAGTCGACGATGTTTTGTTTTCATTATTCTGTCCTGCATTCACCGTCTCAATTCCGCTCCTAACTTATAGGCTAAGTGATGTCTGTTAATTATTTCTGCACTACCTATTCAAGTCAGGAACGGATATCCTCAGGATAGCCTACGGACTAATAGGTTGAAGACGTTTTTTTTGTATTGGTGCTTGTGAACATTTCATCCTTTCAATGCGCTGTTGTGCGCGATCGACGGGATTCCGGTTAACTGGGGATGTGATGCACACATGACAATACATCTGTTACACCAGGTGTGGCTAATCATCTGTGATTAGGACTGCAAATTCAGTTGCGTCGGTGGAGATGCGAACCAACAGTAGGCTATGACTGGGGAACTATGACTCCTTCGGAGGCTGGATAACCTGTCGCGCCACGACATGTCACAAAAGGCTGTGCAGTCCCGTGCACTGCACTGCACTGCTGTAACCCACCCATCCCCCACAGACAAACATTCATGTTCTGAAAAGTTCAACACGTTCTGAACATTTTAGCCGCTTTGCATTAAGTTTTCGAGCAGACACTTGTCCACGGTGACGCAACATCGAAAGTGAAACGCAGAGACTGTTCACAAATAACTGAATAAAGATTTCATAAAAAAAAAACCCACAGCATTTCTATGAAAATGTGCTGGGTGACCACACTGCCTATGCCTATCCAGATGCACGTATAGCAACAATGAGAAAGAGAGGGAGAGACGGAGAGAGAGAGAGCGATTAGCGCGTATCTCTGTGTGTGTGTGTGTGTGTGTGTGTGTGTGTGTGTGTGTGTGTGTGTGTGTGTGTGTGTGTGTGTGTGTGTGTGTGTCGGGGAACATTTGAAGTGAAAAAAAACACCCTCCCCCACTTCAGCATCAGATGTTGGTGGTCTACAAGTCAATATGTTTACCTGACTATCTTGTAGCCCAGTCATGAAGTTCATAAAGCCATCGGTAGCCTATAGGCCAAGATATCCAAAATCCCTCCGCAAATTTCTGCATTGCCTGAGTTCATAGGCTAAAACAACTTTATTTAGGCCTAACTTATTTAGCTTACTTTATTAGCCTTATTTAGGCCTATTATCGTATTTAGGCTTTAACGTGGGCCTATTTTACAAAATATCGAAAGAAGGAAAGACACGACAGACAAGTTGAGGCTTACTGATCGTAGCCTATTACAGCAAATCGAACATGCGCTTTATGAACACACTAGCCTGAGGGCAAACATCTTCTTGGCACTATTGAGATAACCAGGCCATGCCATGAATTCAACTACCTGGGCCCACACTAAAATACTGACAGACTACAATTGCTTGGATCTTCAGTGGGTTTCGTGGGTCCGGGGGGATGGGTGGTGATGGCACGCTTGATGTATTTTTCCCCACCCCATGCATGCACGCGGACACACAGTGTCGGGACATTCACCCAATGAATGACTGAGTGCGGCTAAATATGCCTGTTGCATATCGTAGCCTAATTATTCACACATCACGTCAAGTCACAAATTAGTAGTCTCTTGCAGTTGACCTATGCCAAATTAACGTCCTCCCTGTAAGGCTGCACTAATTCAAACAGGTAGAGGAGTCGGCTTAGCCTATAGCCAAAGTCTATAAAATGTAGCCTATTTTTTTGTAATTTCCAATTATCTAGGCTATGTTTACGATAATGATTTGTTGCGCTACGACGGTGCTCAAGACAAGTTGGAACATAGTCATCTCAAGTGCTCCATTTTATTTTGATCCTGCTTTAAGTCAATGGGCGAGAGGGACGGATGAAACGGGTGTTTCATTCGTCCCGACAGTGTCTACTGACACTAAAATCCCTTTTGCCTGTAAACCTGACAACTTTGACTTTTCATACTATCGGATATGTTAAAGTTTTCGAGTAAATCGCAGTGTTTCATTCGTCCCGAGTTTCATGAGTCCCTGCTCTCCCCTACTGCCTAAACTGTTACAGTTTAAATGCGTCCTCTCCAAACTGTGTGTGTGTGTGTGTGTGTGTGTGTGTGTGTGTGTGTGTGTGTGTGTGTGTGTGTGTGTGGGCGAGAGAGGGAGAGAGAGAGAGCGAGGGAGAGAGGCGCTTAATTCCCCGCAGAAAGAGCAAGGCGATGTCTCCAAATATTAGACAAATGCATCTTATTTTAGTTAAGTAGACATCAGGGATGTATTTTGCTTAATAGCAACGCCGACCTGATTGGTTCATATTGCTCTGAATAGCCACAGAAGGCTAGGCTATATTTTAATGGGTTTACGCGCGCGAGGTCATCTAACTGTGGTCACAGTCGCCAGGTGCTATTATGAGAGGAAAACTATAGCACGTTGGCAAACATTAAAGTCAGTTTAAGCCATGCATATGATGAACCAGTTTTCTTGTTTGAAAAAACACACTTCCCGGTGCGCAAGGTGCATGCATTTCTGACTGACCCAGATGAAATCGCATGAGGAACTCCATGATTATGAGATGACATTGCATAGGCCTATTTCCCAGCATATATTTCCCCCCTCTCTCTCTCTCTCTCTCTCCAAACCCAGTTGTACTCGGACTCACTTTTAACACCGCTGGCCTTGAATCGCAGCACACATTGCAGTGAGCCGTGCCGTGTGCGAGTGCTGAGCAACTTCACCCCTAACGTTTAACCTAGACTAGCGAGTGCAGTGTTGTAAATCACGTGGAATAAGTGCAGCGATTACCTGCGTAGCCTACTTAATTATGGAAGTGAGTGTCATTTGGACTGCCTATGGAATCAAGCCTACTGTCACCAAGCTCTTCCTGTCTCCCCAGCCTCGCAATGGATGGACACCTGGCCACCGCTCCTCCGCCTCCTTCGGAACGGATGACTGTGGGGGGGATCTCAAAGGAAATTTGGAATTTCGGACTTGTATAGATTTGGGGTGCCCCGGGACTCTTTTAGATTTCTGTTAGTTAATAAATATTATTTTAAAACTCAATATTTGTGTCTTGGCGTATTTGTGGTGTACAGTACTCTCCAGGGTATTTGGTAACAAGGAGAGGTGTCGCTGGAAAAATGCGCACTTTCTCACCTGCGACACATAACCCGACAGTTGGTTACACTTAATTTGAGCACGAAAACAGCAATATCAGTCGCTTGCTAATTTTTGCCAATGTGACAACATTAAATTCATTAGGGAAGTGTAGGTTAGGTTATCGCCCCAGCTGTTGGCGATGTGAGATAAATAGCCAACGCTTACACGCTCAAACGAAGCGCTGTTAGGTTACTGCGGTGAGGTGTATTGCACTCTCAGTAATTTTTACCAAACGAAAAAGTATCCACATCCAGACAACAAGTCTGAAGTTGCAATATTAGACGTTTCAAATCTTGCGATGCGATAATCGGTATGGCTTCTGGCTACACTCAATTTACATTTTGTCAGAGCTGGCACATTAATGCAATTCATCCGATCATCATTTAAAAAAAAAAAGAAAATTCATTACATTATTTAGGCTATTCTTTTTATGACTCTTCCTACTTCCTGGAGGTGTTCTCACACAATTTATAGGCATGTTGTTATCCGCTGAATCGGTGCGTGCTGGTGAATATGAGCATATATTAATATGCCGTCAGCATCGTCTAAAACATTCCAAGCGCTCCCAAGTGCCACCCGGCGGTTGTTTGGGTACACTGCAGCTAGGCCCGGTACGTACCGAGGTGGATGACGTGGCATTACCTCGGTAAAGGGTGTGCATTGTAGGGGGACCGACTGTAGGGAATTAGTTGCAACCCCATCAGCCAATCAGAAAAGAGGATTCAGTTGCGTAGGCAGATAATGCACAATAACCCCCAACCCTGCTGTGCTAGCCTGCCAAAGGTGCTCACTGCTATCCCATAACCAGGCAATCAAGTCTCGCAGTTGCTGCATTTCCTCCTCCGTCTCAACGATGCCACCAATACCAAAAAACAATCCCCTACCTGAAAGCAGACTCAACTGGGCTAATGGGAAGTTGCTGTTTTGTTGCCAACCCTACACCTGGAACCGCACCGGCCCACGCTCCTCGCTCCTGATGAAAGAGAAACAGTCAAATTAACAGCACCACCATTTAATGCACACAACACACTTGCAAAACTCTGCCTTAAGAGTGCTATCCTGCCGACTACGCCAGTTGTAACAGTGGCACGTAAACAGTTAATTAAATTCAACTCAGCTCTTGCACAACTACGCCACCTAGGGTGGGGGAAGACAACCTAGGAGTGAAATTACCCCCCAAATTAGTAAACCAGGACACAGGTTCGGAGCACTCTTAGGCAGGAGTCAAGTTCAAGTGTTTATTCTCTTTTCACAAATATGATATGTGTACAATTCAATATCAGTGTTGGCTGATCAGGCCAAGGTCATGAATGTCTTGTGGATGCAAACAAGTACACTGAGGTTACATTCGACACAGGGTTCTCAGTCCATACACATCGTCAACACAGTAATCATACAGATCAATAAAATACACCTCCAGGCCAGTGGAGTCAGGTGAAGTCAAATGTGCAAATATGCAGTGGTGATGCAAGGGACAAATACTAATACATTACAAAATACAATATGAATGAATTGCATTCAAGACAATATTGCACTGATCCCTATTAGACACCCACAGACGGGCCGTTATGTGGAGCAATATGGCCAATGGCCACACACACACACCACGCATACACACGCACGGCACCTGTACGAAACGCCCCAGTACGGGGGAGACAGGGCAATGGTGTCACTCTTAAAGGGGGCTAGGCTTAGGCTAACCACTAGCAGCACGGTTGAAAAGGGATAGTTAAAGACTAGGGAAAAGGTCACACAAAATAAACACACACAATAAAGATAGGCACACAAAATAAAAAGAAAACACACATCTACTACTGCTACTAAGCACAGCAAAATAGTAATAGTCACCCAAGTGCACACAGCAACTTAAGGACCGGCGCGCTATGGCAACTCCATACCTATCCAGGGAGGAGAGAAGAGAGAGACACTCAATAGCGAGAATGACACGTGCTAATGTATTACACAATTTGCATACACAGTGATGACTAGATGCAACTTAACTTTCGTGTAGCAAGAGAGAGGGGAGAACTACACCGCCGTAGGTTGACTGAAGGGGGTGTACACTTGCCTCCTGGTGCCGTGCCTAGAGGATGATAACCACACACACACACACACACACACACACACACACACTCACAACACACACAGGTAACCAGACCTCCGCAGTGCGCAGCGAGGAGGCTGGCGTCCCAAGAAATGGGCCAGAAAACAACAAACCAACAGAAATAAAAATAGTTAAACCAAATGAAAGTCAGGTCACCAGAAAACTAAAAATAAATAAACCGTGGGCCCAACACAGGACGAGCAGGTGGAGCCAGTTCGGAACTGGCGCAGAGTGTGACGGCAACAAAACAGCAACCTCCGAGGAGTGTAGCTAGCAATCCCCAGCGTCAGAGAGGCACCGCTAACCCGATCATAGATCCGTGGTTCGGAACAATCGCAATTTGGACCACACACTGAGGGAAGTGAGGGTAGATTTAGTGAATAGGGTCATCGTTACCATCGGAGCAACAACGTCAACGTAGCATAGGCCAGCTTACCATCCACTGACTGCAGTCAGGTACACAGGGGCCAACCCCTTTGGCCACTCCAAAGCCGGCGCAAGCACCACAAATCAGGCCTGCACAGGGGTGACACACCAACCAAAGAGAGGTACACACCGGTGCAGTATAGGCAGCGCGAAGTGAACGCCAGTTCACAGCAGAGTGCAAGTCCACGCAAAAGTGGCTAGAAGTGGAATACAGTCACAGAATCAGGTCCGTAATTCAGACAATACGGCGATCGGACACATCATAAAGTATGAATGTAAAATGCCTACCTGAAGGTACCGAATCTACCGGATAATGATCAAGGCTAGCAGCAGCTCACACGCCAGCCGGCATCCTCGCCCTCAAAACAACAGCTCAGCTGAGAGAGACCTACGTCACGTCCCAAAGCTTAATTTATCAACATAAAAGTCCTGCCAGTAATGGGCCAGCCAATCACAGACAAAGGACCAAAATCAGTCAGATTGAGGGGTGGAGCCCAATCTGTCACAGCTAGCTAAGTTAGCAACTTACTTGGTGGCAATAGGCGAGTACATTTAGGGTTTAACCCCAAAAAAATTGATACAAAAGGTTTTTTTATGGATTCTATTACTATTGGACCTGCTAAATGACATACTAAAAATCTAGTAAAATCTGACTTTGGGAAATGAGTTTTTTCAACATGGCTGCCATAGGCTTATTATAAGGGTCAAGAGACACTCCAGGTGAATAGGCCAAAAAATGTAGCTTGCCAATATCACCATGAAACTTAATCCGGTGATTACTCACATATTTGTGAGAAAAAAATGTATTGCAAGTTTTCTGAAATGTTATGTTTTAATATGGTAATTGGACTATATCTAATTAAATATGCATTAAATTTCAAAATGCAAAACCTCAAAATCTGAAAAAGCCAAGCTCAAAATTACTCTTTTATTTTGTTTCTAGTAAGCCAGAAGATATCTTCAGAAGAGATTATGGACATCTCTTTTTGTTTTGTAGTAAATCTAAAAATCTTTGTGCAGACACGAGCTAGCATTTTTTTTTTCAAAACTCTTAGATCTTCTCTCTTAGATGTAAATAATTGAGTTTTATGTTTCTCAAGTTCTTCCAGACATTCTTTGAGTCTGGTGGTATCATTCTTAGCATGTATCAAGGGCAAGGTCAGCTGTCCTCAAATCATAGCCTCTCCACAGAGGTGTCCTAAGGGCTGGTGCTGGGACTCCCGTTTGCCATGTACACCACATCACTGGGCCATGTTATCTGTTCTCACAGCTTCTCATACTACTGTTACACCGATGAAGCACAGTTACTTTGTGCCAGATGACTCCACGGTCACACACATTTCCGCTTGCCTCTCTGAACTATCCACAAGTACGAAGGAATGCAACCTTCAGTTGAGCCTCGCCCAAATGCACTGCTGGTGATCCCAGCCAAAGATTTAGGTTGCCATGATATCGAGCTCAATATGGATTCTGCTACTGTTGCCTCAAATAAGGCCACAAGAAATCTAGGTGCCATTGTTGATGACCATCTATCATTCTCTGACCACATAGCCTCAGTTTCCCAGTCATGTCCTCTTTTTTATGCCCTAATTGTATACAAGGCCCTGACCCTTGCCTATGAAGCTACAACAGGCCCTACTCTGGCTTACCCGAAAGCTATGCTAAAGCCCTATGTCCTTTCAGGACATTGTCTGTCTCCAGTACCAACCGTTTCACCTTGCCCTCTACTTACACATGTAGTGGCTCCTGTCTATTCAGTTCAGCTGCTGAAAGATCCAAAATACCTAGTGACACCATGATTCATCACTGATGATGTGCCCTTACAAACAGCACATGGATATTATCATAGCAGTAGTGTCTTTATCCACCAAACAACACTCCAAACAAACAGATCCTGAAAACATGTTAGTTCATGCCAATGTAATTATCATGTAGTAACCTTTATTTTAAACAACTTTGATCTTGAAAATGACACCTTTCCTGAAGTTAGATTTTCCTAGATTTTTAGTATGTTATTAAGGACACTTAGAGGTAACAAAATCAGTTGAAAAACCTTTTGTATCAATTTTTTTGGGGTTAGGTCTTTTTTTTGCATAGATGTACTCGCCTACAATGCAATTTCCCATTTGAAACCAAGTAAGTTTCTAACAGGTAAGCGATGATGTTTTTGAGAAACTGGGTCTTAAACGGTAGTACATGACTGTAACCCAGTCTAACATAAACAGTGAGTGGGTCTTTCGATTTTACAAATAATAACTGTGTATAGAGGTGAATGGGGTACAGAAACATCTTCACATTTTTTGTTTCCATTTCAGTGACAGGGTCCCTCCTGTGGACTTTGACCTGATGACCTGTGGAGTGAATGAAGTTCGACGCATCTCTGTCAGGCATCACAGCGTGTCAGCCCTCTCCCTCTCCGTTCTCTACACGAAGTGGGTGTGGTACCGAGAGGAGATAACATGGAAAGAGTTCAGATCATTGGTAAGTGCCATCAGTGTCAGGATCCAGACTACTATGTGTTGCGTTGGATTCTGTTTTCCCCTGTTTTTCTCCTATGTTTCCTGTCCCTTGTCTGTGTTGCTGTCCATGTGCTTTTGTGCTGCTGTGTTTCCGTCATGTTCTGATCCCACCCCTCATTTGTGCTACATGTCCCTTATTACCTGTTCCAGGTTTTAATGTTTTCTGTGTCCAGTTAGATTTCTGTTCCAAGTGCCCTGCGTTCTGATTACTTTCAATTGTCTGTCATTTTGGTTTGCCCGTTTGTTCATTCATTGGTATCACCTGTGTGCCTTGTCTGTTATCTTGCTTTATTCCCATTCCCTCGTTATCCCTTCTCATTACGCTGTTTCACTCATTTACCTCGTTTACATGAGACACTTAAATCCGATTTAACTCACTTTAAATCTGATGAAACTAAATTCGGCTCTAAAAATATCATGTTAACATTTACCGAACAGGATTTAAGTTTATTAGGATTTTAAACTTAAGTCCGATTAAAGCGGGTGGTTTATTCCTCTTTCAAATCCAATTAAACACGTTCCTCTGTCATGTAACCTTTTATTCAGAATTACAGAAGTCCGGTCGTTCCACGCATGCTCGTTGGCCACATGATGGCGCCAAGACCCCGTGCTCTTTGATTCAATGAGAAGAAATGGCGGACTTCCGGTCCACTTCCTATATGAAAGTTTTGCTTAATTTAAAGTCCCTAAGCGACTATAAATGTTGTGGCTTCCATATTGATGTTAAAGTGCCCCACGAAGTAATGAAGCACAACAAAGTTACTCCACATTACCCTTTGACCACTCGCTTTTCTATGCTAACCGGGTAGCTAATGTAGCATTGTAAATGATCCAGGGACAAAGGCGGACTGAAATCACAACATTTCCCCCTGAGGCAACGATTTTCGGGGGGAAGATCACCTGCATCCCGGTGGCATTGGACCACGCCCCCGTGCCTTATTTGGCTCGCTCAGCACGTGTGTCCTCAGTCCAATCGCAATGCTTTCTTTTCCCCAGACGTTTAATCAGATTTAAGTGAAAGTGCCATGTATACACGTCGCAAAATAACTCTTAATCCGATCTATTTAAATCAGATCTATTAAATATGATTAAAAAAACATCATGAAAACGTAGCCATTCAGTGCCTGTTCTGATTTGTTAACCTCTGTCTTTCATTTGTCCTTGCCATGACCTGTTCTCGTTAGTCTGCCAGCCCTTTGTCATGTTCGTTGCCTACTCTTACATGATGATTTTAATTATGTGTTAATAATTCAGAATTAAATGGTTCCGTTGAGTTTACATTTATCTTTCATTTAATTCCGAACTGTTAAGTGTTAACATGACGTTTCCAAAGCGGATTTAGGTTTCATTCACAGTTAAAGGGAGATCATTCTGAATTAAATGTCTCAAATAAACATAGCGATTGTCTGCTTGTTTCCTCGTTGTTTTTCCACCTTCACCCCGTTGTCTCCTCCCCTATAACATGTAATTTTGTAATTAGCCCCTGTGTATTTAAACCCTTTGTTTTCCATTGTCCTGTGCTGAGCCATTGTTGAAAGTAGTCATCTCAAGTCCTGTCATTATAGCCGAGTCCTTGTCCTAGTCTTGTAGTAGTTTGATCTAGATTTTAGATCCTTCGTGACCTTTTTGTTTTGGGTGCTCAAAATATTTTCTGCTCGTAGTGTTAGTTTAGTTTGAATTAAAATCTCAGACACTTCAACCTCGTGCCTGTGCTGCATTTTGGTTCCAACCTCAAACCTGTGATGATTAGTAATATTAGCGTCCAATTTCACAAAATTATTACTTATTAGGTGTTACCTTTTTGGCTGCAGTGTCAACTGTGAGTACCAGAAGCTCTGTCACTTTGTAGGTTGAAGAGATTTTCTACTTGTTTCCTGTATACTGTATGCATGATTAAGCACACTATCAGTACGTGACATTGAACCAGCACAGCTATACATTTTTGAAGATTCGTGCCTTCATGGCAGACTGATGGTAACTCTTTGGCATGCAATGTCTAGGACTGATGCCCTAGTAGTGTGCTATCAAGTTGTCTCAACTTTTAACTGATTGTCAACAATCAATTGTCTACTAATTGAAGAAAATGTACTGGCTTACAGAAACCGTAGAAATACCCTGTAATGTTGCTGCTACATGAAATCACCTTATTGTTTTTGTCAGGCTGGTGAAACTCAGTCCCCATCTATGACAAGTGAGGAGTTGGAAAAGCGATATCACAATGAAGAATATGTCAAGTTTACTGTCGGAGATCGTGAATATATCCTCAATTTTCGAGGTACTTTTGTATGGCTGTATAATTCAGTGAAATAGTCGTAGAACCACGGTTACGTATGTAACCGTGGTTCTACTTCCTTGTCTTCAGACCGCCAGACGGCGTTTCTTACTGTGTGGAAGACTAATTAACAAGTTGTCACGAGGGCCTAAGCAATAACATGGTGTTAATCATCCCAATAATACACTGTAGGGAATAACACACAAAAACAGTAGCGTCTTCATCACAACATTTTATTGAACATCAAATGTGGGTGACAACAATAAAGTGGAGAGTCCAACTCTCACCCATAGGTAATGCACCAAAGCTGCCCCTGTTCTGAACTTAAGTAAACAGGTGGAGCAGTACTCAAGACAGCTTGAACACAAGAGTTTGAAGCAACATTAACTCTGTAAAATCTAGAGAATGTACAAGGTGACGTCCAAGACGCAGCTGAACAAATGTCTGTCAAACTAACGCCACGCAAGACCGCCAAAGAGGTAGAGACAGACCTGGTGGAGTGGCATTTAAGTGGCACCTCACATCCAGTGGAGGTGTATGCATATGTTATGGTGTCTGTAATCCAGTGAGAGAGTCTGTCCTTAGACAGGGCTCCTCTACATTTCTCACTGAAGCTCACAAACTGATCAGCTGATCAGTAGTGCGCCAGGCTGAGGTAGCTGTGACATATTGCCTTAGTGCTCTAACAGGGCATAGACTCTTGTTCAGAGCTGTGTCTGAGGAACTGAACGAAGGCAACGTAAGTGGTTTGTTCACAAAATCAGAGCCAAGGACCTTGGGTAAAAATCTGGGGTTTGGCCACAGAGTGACATGTGAGAGATCTGGTCCCCACTGAAGGCACTGTGGGCTGACAGATAAGGCATGTAATTCACCAACCCTTTTCGCAGAGGCTATTGCAATGAGGAAAGCTGTTTTCTTTGACAACCACTTAATGTCGGTTCCTTCCAGGGGTTCGCAGGGAGGGCTGCATAGACTTGTCAGCACAAGATTAAGGTCCCATTGAGGAATGACACATTTATGCGGTGGATGAAGGCGCTTTGCACCTTTCAAGAAGGCTATAATCAAATGGTGTGTGCCCACTGTAATCCCATCTATTTTTCCCTTGTAAGATGACATTGTTGCCACATATCCCTGAAGAGTGGATACTGAATGGCCTGTAACCAGAAGGCCTTGAAGGAATTCCAAAATGTTGTTTACAGAACAAACCAGTGGGTCGAGATTGCGTTCTGAGCACCATGTTGAGAAGTATCTCCACCTGGAGCTGTACAAAAGGCTTGTGGATGGGGCACGGGCATTTAAAATAGTGTCCCTAACCCCCTCTGAACATTCCAATAGATTGGGTGTGCTCCCAAGGGCCAAACCCACAGTTTCAGTCTCTGGGGGTGATCGTGCCACAGCTGGCCGTCCAGGTGTGTCAGAAGGTCTGCTCTGACAGGTAGGGGGCAGGCTGGCCCTGTCAGCAGTGCCTGGGGGAGGTAAAACCAGGGACTGTGAACACGGTATGGTGCAAAGGACAGGTTGTGTTAAGGAGGGTGTAGGTATCAGGTGGGTAGGTGGGTGGACTGTATAGGTGCTGGTTGGATGGTTTAGTGTCTTCCTGGTGCGTCGGTAAGAACGCGATGAGTCCAAAATGCAGTTTAACAGGTTTTAATGAACTTGCAGGCAGCACAGTAATACACAATGGTCAATCAGGTGATATTTCTTCTTAATTATTATCCATTTGCATTATTCAACTAGGCTTTCTACAATATGTGTGTGTGGTCTAAGAAAGGAAGGAAGCAAAAAATATACAAATTCTGCATCAATAAACAATTGCGCATTGTGATTTGGTCGTAGGTGACTAGTCTGCTCTTGTAACTGAAGACATCCGCATCGCAGTGCCAGGTCAGGGCTAAGGTTGACTCGTGTGCCTCTGACTTGTCATGGGCTAGCCACAGATCCAGGTTGTTGGACCTGGCCTCGACAGGTAGGTGGTTGATGACCTCAGGCTGGTTGCTGGCCCATTGGCGGATTTCAAACCCTCCAGAGGCAAGGAGAGATCTGAGGGAGTCGACTAGCTGTTTCGCTTCTGGTGCAGACTGTAGACTCTGCAAGCAGTTGTCGACGTAGAAGCAACGGCCTACTGAGAAGCGTTCCACACTGGTTACGTCCGTGTTGCTGTGAACGTGCTGCTGTAGCGCAAACGTAGCGCAACATGGGCTACAAGTAGTGCCGAATGGCAGCACTCTCCACTCGTAGATCTGAGGCGTTTCTTCTCGGTTCATGTCATGTTCATGAAGCGCAGAAGGGGTCGATCTTCAGGCAGTAGCATCACTTGGTGAAACATGCCTTTGATGTCACCACTTATGCCCACGCTGTGCTCCCTGAACCGCAGAAGGACTCCGAGCAGGGACAGACACCAGTGTGGGACCAGGTAGCAGGGATTGGTTCAAGCTGACTCCTTGGTACTGAAAGGAACAGTCAAACACAATGCGGTGCTTGCCATTGTGCTGCACGACGTGATGAGGGATGTACCAACTCTCACCACCCGATGGTGCTGCCTGGGCCTAAGAAAATTAAAAGTTTGGTTCCGGTTGGTTGTCAGATTTGGTCATGGGTCGGTCGGATTTTTTTTTTTTTTTTTTTCAAAAATTTTTTTTTTCCATTTTTTGTTTGTTTGTCCGACACCCCCAACCACCCACATGCGTCAGATTTCGTCATAAACGTTGTTTGAACAATGCCAAGGACGATAGTGGAGTGAGGCCTACAGCTAAAGTTACAATTAAATATAATAAACATTAATGAGCCAATTATACTGACCGTCACCGAAATGAGGATATGATGCGTAATAGCCTACCGTTTCTGGCAAAACTTGTCCAGCTGTCAGTTGCCCGACACTGCTATTTTAACTCCTGTAGGCCTATGTCCTGTTTACTTTTTTGATTCCTTTCCATCATCCGTTGTAGACCATATTTTCATTGGGATGAAGGTTCTGGCTTGCAAACATTCTATTTACTCACTTTTTGTTTTACGCGAGGATGTAGACACCTAGGCGATATGAATGTTTTAATGAAGGGGCAACATCGATTGAGGGGCAACATCGTCATTGCCATTAAAGCATTATTGTAGGAAACTGTAGTAGTCTGTGAGAAGGTAGTCTAACCCTTCTCACTGGCTTTAATGACTTACACAAAGTTGACGCTTGTTGGATGAACTTCATAGACTGAACAGACACACACGCACACATACACTCGCACACGGAAAGTTGCAACACATGCGGGGCTCGCGGCCGAGAACTTCGCATGATGAACTTTGTTCCTTCAGTCATGTCTGCATCGCGGAATGCGCACCGTGGGGGCAGCGTTCCATCAATGACTTGTGGGGGGAGACTGTGTTTAACGTGTGTATTTGAATGTGTAAACTGTTTTGTTGATGTGGTGAATCTTTTCATATATCACGGGGATTTGGGAATGTGTATGTGCGCAGGGCAATTGTCTTTTGTTTTTGTGTTTGTGATTTTTTGTAAACCGGCAGCAGAGTAGGCTATTACGGTAAGAGCAGTGTAGGCAGCGATTGTGAAGCTGTGTAGCTATTGGATACTTGAATGTAATTAGTGAATTAGCCCAAGAGAAGGGTGTGTTTAAAATGTCCGTGTCACTCGGTGCACGAGAGATTGAGAATCAGAGACAGACAGGTGCGCGAACAAGGAGCAGCTGAAGACCAGACGGTAGCTGGCTCTGCGCAGTCTTAGTTTGTAAAGTGCAATGTAGCTAGATGCTGCTGATGTATCACAGTAAGTTAGAAACGCTGCCGTGTCCTGTTAAAACGTGTTCACTGTGCCCTCGTGCATATTTGTTTTGGTGTCAGAAGTAAATAAACAGAGCTCGAATATTTTTCTAAGCCGTGGTCGCCGTGAAGTTCCTATCCTTCCATCTGCACTCCAGCCGCAAAGTTTCATCTTGACGATGGCAAAGCAAGCGCTTTTCCACATAGTCCTAGGTCTTCATCGAATAGTCGTATGCCTATTTGTGGCGACATCATCGTTCATTTCTATTTCATTATTTGGAGGAGGTGCGGAGAGTGAGACAGTGACAGGCGCCCTGCTCCTGTGCAATGGTGGAGGGACAAGCAGAGAGAGAGAGAGAGAGAAAATAACGGGCGCAAGTCAACGGACTTCTTGGTTAACCATGCCTTGTGGTAAATTAAAGAATGAAGGAAAAATTGGGCAAAGCATTTCCCTTCTCTCATATTAACTTATTTTACAAGGTATTGTTACAGTGCTACTTTAGTATTGCTATAACGAGTTATGCATCTCGTCGAACATGCAGCGCGACTGAATGGAAGCCCTTTTCTAACACGACGAGACAATATCAATACATTCAAAAATCGTGGATACTCATGTTGTCTGTGTGTTGCATTTCGAGGCGGGTGGTCAGGCTGTGTCAGTGTCGGGTGAGGTAAGGCTATTAAGCTATTATTTGACAGGCATTTTCGCCAGGTTCCCAAACTATCCTACATCGTAGGCTATTAGTCTGCAAGAACGCTGTGAGTTATTTAAAAACTTACGAGCTACAACGACTACCAATTAGCATGTTGTAGCATAATAATTAGCATATAACGTGACCGAGTAGGTGCGCAACTCTGCAGTGACATTTGGGGTTTTCTAATATCAAGCCGGCGGCCCTTATGGCGCGCGCGCGTGTGTGTTGCTCCTATGTGGATAGTCATGCGATGCAAATTCAGTAACTTGCAGGCAGGTAGAAAGTGAGAGATGGCAAGTTATAGGAATTAAGAAACGTGTTGTGTCTTGTCTATATGAAAAACCGTCCACACCACACGATATTTTTTATAAAATTTTTGGGTCGCACAAAAAATGATTGGGTCGGTCGGCAACCGGAACCAAAACATTATTTTTTCTAGGCCCTGTGCAGGTAACTTAACTACAACGGCAGAAGTCTCCAACTTCCTCATCTCGGCTATGTAGACGTCTACGCTCTCCGGATCCTTAGACAGGCGCTTCTCCAATCCTCTAAGTCGTGGCATGACTGCCTCCATGGGTGCCTGAAGTACTGGGAAGTTCTTCCTCCGCAGTAGAGGAGTGGCATATCTGAGCACGCCGTTGACTTCTGTCCTGATGGTCTTGGCCTCCAGAAGGTCGATGGCTTGCTGGTCACCTGCTTCTCACACCTCAGTGGCAAGGTGTCTAGTTTCCAGAGCTTCTCCACATTCCGGCGCAACTCCACTTCTAACGGACTGAGTGAGGTGAACAGACACTGCTGGGATGATAACTGGAGCTCGGTGAGCCTGGACGGTCCCTGGAGGGTCCAACCCAGTCTTATCTTGATCGCAGCTGGACCGCCAGGGGGTCCGAGGCGTGCAGGCTCGAGGGGAGTTATCAAGTGAGGGTCGTCTGCTCCTATGAGGAGGGTAGGGCTCACTCTGTTGAAGACTTGCAGCGGGATGTCCTGGAGATGCTTGTACTTGAGCTTCAGGCTGTCCACTGGGTAGGAGTGATCAGCAAGGCTGAGGGGCTCTGCAGTGAAGGCGTCCATAATCACAAAGGCTCTGTTGGGTTGAGTGATGGGTTACACTCGGAAGGTCACTGTCATGCCAGGCAGGGTTTGCACATCATGTCGAATGGTGCGCAGGGCTAATGTCTCTGAGGGTCCGCGTAGACCAAGTTTCTGCGTAGCAGCAGGTAGCAGGATTGTGCGTTCGGAGCCATCATCTAATACTGCATAGGTGTCGAACGTCTTGTTCTCGTGCTGAAGGAGGACCCGGACTACTTTCAGGAGGACTCGACTGCACTCACCTGGTCTGTTGAGATACAGGGTTTCAGTCGCCGAGGTAACCGGAGGTGTCCCATCCTTCACAGGCTTGGTGTTGACATCGTGCAGTATCTGAAGATGTTTACCTTGACACTTACTGCAGGGCTTCTTAAAGGGGTATGCCACTATTTTGGGGCTTAATACAGTTAAAATTGTTGGCCAGGGTTTATAAAGGTGGTAAAGTGTCTTATTTTTCATGTTAAGCCGTTGTCTTGCTTTAAGACAAGTTAAAAGAGGGAGCATGTCGCTAAGCTAGTGAAAGTCAATGGATCCGTGTAGCATGCTTATGGGCGGTAGGCTTGATGGTTATACTGTGGTTGACTGAGTGGTAACGGCACAGAGTTAGCCCTAGGAACAGGCGCACTAGCCCTTGGAGGTATGGGTTGAAATGCAGAAGCAGGACGATGTTGCAGATGAGGATTAGGTGCTGAGGCCTGGGCATCGAGAGGGAGCTGGTGATAGGAGGCTATGCTAACACCAAAGGGACTTTGAACTAACTGTTCAGGATGCACAGCTTCAGTCTGTCTACTGTAGGCTCTTAGCATGTCAAGGCCCACCAGCGGTCTAGCAGGTCTGTGGTCCAGTCCTGGGGGTATCCCCAGCTGTGCTTCAGTCTTGACTAGATGTTGCAGGTTGTCAGCTGCAGATGCAGCAGGCCACTCATCAATCGTTGCATAATCCAACTGGCTACTGGGGCTGACTGAGTGCGATAGCTGAGGCGTCTTCCTCATGGCTCCATCCTCCCTCATCTCCTGGTTCCTGTCTTCTTGACCCTGTGCATACTGTGCTGCATTAGCGACATCTGATTTTGCTGGCAGTCTCCGACCCACAAGTTGGACTTCATAGTCTCGGAGGTAAGTAGGCTGATGAGACTGACGTGTGGGACGGACTGCCATAGGTAAAGGGATGTCGGCGATGGTATGTGCACTCTGCATTTTGTTTATTTAAAAAGGCACAAATAACCATCCGGTTGAAGGACCCTTGTTAAGGAGGGTGTAGGTATCAGGTGGGTAGGTGGGTGGACTGTATAACAGCAACAGGTGATATTTCTTCTTAATTATTATCCATTTGCATTATTCAACTACGCTTTCTACAATATGTGGGTGTGGAAGGAAGGAAGCAAAAAATATACAAATTCTGCATCAATAAACAATTACAGAAATACAGGCATTTCTGACTAGTCATTTAAGCCATAAACAGCTTCCATAGGGGCAAATACTGCAAGGCTACACACTGGGGAGGACTGAGAGGTCGAAACGTCATTGCCAATGAATGAATGAATAAAAAGAAGAGGAAATGACTTGAAGAAAAGAAAGAATCCAAAGGAGTGTGCAAACCTTTTTTCAGGAACTACGTAATCTTTTTGTTCAGCACCAGGGATTGTGCAAAAGTTACTCTCTACAAGTACACACTGGGGAAATACTGCCAACTACTGGCAAAATCGTGGTAATTGCACACATTACAATGGCGCTCATTAACACCTGCTATAAAAGGCGCAAAAATCTCCACAGTAAAACACACGACGGTAATTCAGCAATATTAACATAAAAGACAGTAATTAACACTTTCTAAAGGACAATAAGGCATCCGACATCAGATCCCACAGGAAGTCATAGGAATGTTCTAGAAGTCTCTACATTAGCTTACATTCACTGTTAAAGCTGGCGAAATTACACTGCCAAAACGGACTAATTACAAAAAATCTCGACATTAAAACAGGACAAAAAGTACTTACAGATCTTCAATGACGCACACAAGGTAAATAAAGTGACTTCAGAAGATGAATAAAGTGTCTTTCATGGCAATATGTCCAGTCAAACGTCCGTGGCAAACTGGCTGGCAGCAGCTTTCCTTCACTGAACTGCTCCACACTGAAGATGCGTGATCACTGAGCTTCCCGCGCAACCTGAAGACGTAAGCGCGATCTCAGAATCTTCAGCGCAGTCAATGGCCTTTCTAACAGGTTGGTTGGTCAGTCGAATCTGCTGGAGTGTCTGCCACAATAGCGGAAAAGGATGGAATGCATAAAGCCTTAGATTCGGCCACTGGTGAGCCTTGCCCCAGAGAGCCTGCTTCGTTCTGTAGAGCAAACCATCTCTGGCAGTGAGTTGTGGTTCTGGTGGCAAACAGGTCCACCTCTGCCTCCCCGTATGTGTTCCAGATCATTTGGACCACTTCTGGGTTCAGACGCCATTCCCCTTGGAGAGGCTTCCCCCGAGACAGAGCATCTGCTGCCTGGTGTTCCTTTCCGGGCACATGAATCGCTCTTAGTGAAAGCAAGTGTGCATTTGCCCATAGCCATATCTTCCGAGTGAGATTGTTCAGTATTAGTGACCTCACTCCTCCCTGATGGTTGATATGATAAACTGTTGATGTGCTGTCCGTTCACACCAGGACATGTTTGCTTTTCAACGGTTTTTGAAGTGTTGTAATGTCAGCCAGACAGCTCGCAGTTCCAAGTAATTAATGTGGAAGGCCCAAAGCTCGTCCTGCCATATGCCCTGCACCCCTTTGTGGTTCCACACACCTCCCCAGCCATACTGGCTGGCATCCGTGGTGATGACTTCTCTCCTCGCCGGAGGGGGCCCAAGGGGTACGCCTCGGAGAAGAAACGGTCTCAGCGCCCACAGGCTCAAGGAAGCAGTGGCCTTGGGCGTGATCGACACTAGTAAATTTTTCTGTGATTGGGCTGAAAGCCTTCTCATCTTCAGCCAACGCTGGAAAGGTCTGAGATGTAATCTCCCCAGCTGTATCAGCGGTATCGACATGACACACCTCACAAGACCCAGTATGTTGCGTATTCTTCTTAAACATGCTTGTTGGGAGAGTGAATTTAGGTGGATACCGATGAAGTCTGCGGACTGCATGGGTTACAATGTGCTCTTCTCAAAGTTCACAGAGAGACCAAGAGTAGTCTGAGTGTTCACTTTGGCTTGCTCTGGAGACTTGAGCAAGGAGAAGTCAATCGTTCAGGTAAGAGAGGACGCGCATGCCTGGCTGGAGAAGTAGTACAGTAGAGTAACTTTAAAGTGGAGCAAGAGCCTCACGCATGCATTTCGTAAATACCCGCGGGGCCAGTTATAGGCCAAAGGGTAACACCTTGAATTGGAATGAGCGACCCTCGAAGTGGAAGCGTAGAAAAAGACAATGTTGTGGGGCAATTGGCACATGGAAATACGCATCTCTCAAATCGACTGTGACAAACCAATCTTTTGGTTTTATTGAATGGAGCACATCTGCCGTCCGCAGCATGCGAAATGGCAGCTCTTTCAGGTATGTGTTTAGGCGGCGGAGGTCCAGTATAGGCTGAAGGCCGGCATCCTTCTTTGGTACGACGAAGTGGAGAATACTCCTAGTTATGTTTTGGGGTCTATCTCCTCGATGGCGTTTTTGTCTAGCAGTGCTGAAGGGAGCTTTGGGCTTCGGACATATGTGGCACGTAGCACAGAGTTCAGGGGGGGGGGGGGGGGGGCGGCAAAACTGGAGACGGTAACCATTTGTGAGGGTGTCTAGTACCCATGGGTTTGACGTTGTTAGAGCGTCTGAGTGTGGTGTGTAGAGGTGCCGGTATGCTTGCTGCGAGCTGTAAATTACGCGCGTCACCGCAAGCAACCGACAGCACATGCTTGCTTCAAAAGCAGTTGACCAAGACGCAAAATACTGGCGGTATCATCCAGGGGGCAGAGAGCACGCAGCATTGGGATGCGGAAATTGGGAACACAGATGGCAAGGAAAACAACAAAACAAAAAGAGGGGCTCCCTGGGCAAGGAAAGAATACCGCTACTACTCCTGTATGTGCATGTTCCTTTTTCAAAGTGCAATGAGGAAGTATGATCAAATGTTTGAAATTTCGGACAAACTCAATGAGACGCTCTTAAAAGTTGCTGCCATTGTCGTTTTCATATCAAGCACACGCGTGGAACTGCGCAGTCCATATTACGATCGCCCCCAGCGAGTTTGAAGATATTGCACCTGACGCACGCATTTGGCTGCCGTGTCCAACGCGCGCGAAATTGACATTAAATAGGCCTACGCATGTTAACGCGTTCATGAACGAATTGTGCACGCGCTCGCGTATCTTGCAGCAAGCATACCGGCACCTTAGCTTTGGGGGGGCAGCCTTGGGCAGCCCGGCCCTGCCTTGGAAAGGATGAAGATGGCCTGCCATGTGCATTGTGTGGGGTAAAGCTGTGTTCTGCATACCTCCGTTGAGGCTGCTGAAAGGAGGGCAGTGAGTGTCTGCGATATGTTGGATTTCCACGAAAGGCAGGTTGAGGCACAGGCTGCGGTTTCTTGAAGGCAGCTTGTGGCTTCACATGGCTTCACAAGCGATTTAAGGCCTCTTGTGCAGCTGGACCAAACAGCTGACCTGGAGCCAAGGGCAGTTGCCGTAAAACATTTCTAGCAGCATCAGGGAGAGGGGACTGTGCCACCCAAATTTGTCTGCGGGCCTGGAGGAGTAAGCCCATAGACTTCCCACATTGTTTAGCCAGGGCTTCAATGCCCTGGAGCGCTGTATCGACCAAGTCAGACATGGCTGCATCTGAGGATGGTTGAATTGTAGTCTGAAGAGCGAGTAGAACATGTGCCATGGTGTTCAGAACTCTGCCCATGGTCGCTTGGGTGTTGTATTCCCGGCAAACCAAGTTGTCGGTGTGTCTACATTCTGGGCTAGGGCATCGAGGGTCTGTGCGTAGAGCCTCATCAGGTGAGACAACCAGGGAAACTACAGCTGGTTCCACTGGTGGCATGGGTCCAGTAGCCTAGTTGCTCTATCCATTCTGCTGGTACTCGCCTCCTTCAACACCTCAGTGCACATTTAAATGAAATCATCACATGGCGGAATCGCCAGGTCATTGCTCTGCTACCGACAGAGGCGGTTGGTCTGCATCATGGCCCTAGAGAGAGGTTCAATGTTGAGTTTTGACAAGGGCATTCGAATAACTCCTGGCAAGGTGACATTTATGCCAGAAGCCTCAGTGCCATCATCTGACTCCTGTCCACTCTCTGTTGCAGAGGAGTCACAATTTGTAATGTCCTCTGGCAGTGAAAAATCACCCATATCCATGGGGAAGAGAGTATCTGTGGCTGCCAGAGAAAGGGTGTCATCATTTCTCTGCAGTGTTTGAGTGAAAGGATCAAGTTGTGAGGTAGGTAGGGGGACTCATCACTTGAGTGAGAGTCATGCTGTGATGTGTGAAATACACCTAAAAGAAACATGCATGTCAACATGCACTGTGACTACTGAAGCAGTAGTCAATCTATTTAAGCCGGGTGCAGACTCAAAATGTAAAAGTTCAATGTATAGAACGGTTGAAACGCACAACGATGACCTCCCTTTAATCCCTTTTCATTTCTAGACCATTTGAGCCAACATGGCCCCTTCTTTATTGGATTTTAATCTGGGGTGTACTCGCTTTTGTGGGCAATGTTCAAACAATAATGGCTGTGTTTCGATTTTTTTTCTGAGTTAACAAGAAATGTAAGCAGTTATAGGCCTATATGTTGTTAAAATGTCACTAATCATTGTGCCAAAGTGACATTTCTTCACTGCTCTGCTATGAAAAGATATACTCACAAATGTGAAAAAACAATGTGAGGAGTGTACTCACTTACGTGACATACTGCAGTATAGGCTATCTTAAACTTTAATTTAAATTCGAGTGACGCTGGGATAACGGTGCATGTTATTGTCGCTAGTTGTCATCGCTATCTCAGAATAAACAAATGCTGTTTTACTTCCCAACATTTATCATTGTTTGAACCCACAACCTGCATTTTTCATCATGGGCTTCGGAAATAAAGAGAATCTCACCCCAAAGCCTCCGAACTTGTTGGATATTTGCCATCTAGTTTACAAATCTCATTCAACTCTATGGAAAGGCTAGTTCACCGTGACTGACTTAGCATTGCATTTCATTGATTGGTCAGTTGACGTTTTTAGGGCGCGGCTCTGGAAAGGCAAATTGTGTGATAGTTAATGATCCATTTGGATACATGTCTACTATTATACTGTCAACAACTGAAGGTAATCATGACAACAACTGATCTATCATAGTTATTAAGGGGCACTTTGTAACACTTTCAGATGACATGCAAATGCTAATTCTAGTGATAATATGAGTGTCAGGTGGGGTAGTCTTTCCTACCTTGCCACTAAAAAGTCACAGTTTAATTACAATCTGTGAAAGTTAAATGTTCTCATTTCAACCCCTTGATGACCACCCCTGCAGATATGCTCCAAACAAATATGGTTACCGGAACAAAGAGGCTGGTGAGAAGACGACCCAGGTTCATCTCAACACAAAAGGTCCACCAAGTCTGGTGAGAACCTTTTATGTCTAGTGTATAGCCTGGGGCCTGGTGAACCGAGAGTTCTGTAGATTTCCTACCGAAAACTTGTTTGAGTGAAAATCTGAAAAAGATACATTTGCACCTAAACATGCAAATGTATCAGTCCATGCAGTCTACGCGAGCCATGCAGTTTTGGTAGTTAACGAACCATCTGGACTCAAGCTCAGGTCAGATCAGCCCAGCTGGGTCACCTGGATGAGGGTGTGTGATGTTCAAAGACCTGAAATACCCAATGATTCCAGAAACATGACTGGATAATGTGTCCAGTTGCATTAGAAGATTTATTTCCACAGTTTATAAGCTACTTACAGAGCTTTATGTGTGTAAGTTGAGTACATGCCCTTATGAAAATGGACCATGGTTTTGCTATGGTTTTACCATGTTTTTTTAATTACCCATAGCTTTTGGTCACGTTTTTTTTAGCACGATTTGTGACTGGTTTTAACCATTGATTGACTATAGTTCGACCATGGAACTATGATTCAACCATGGTTTGACTATGATTTGCCCATGGTTTATCTATGGATTTAACCATGCTTTAACTATGGATTTACCATCGTTTAACTATGCAAAAATAACCATTGTTTTACTCTGACAACAACTGCAGTTAATTTGGCCACAAATTATCAATCATGGTGTCGCCCCCACTGACCATGCGCAAGGGAGTACGGAAATTGTATCCATTGCACCCACTGACCAATGACCATGCGCAAGGTTAATTTTCCATCCACTTCTGTCCTCAGGCGACGCCCCCGTACTACACCGTGGCCAATGCATTTTCCCCCGAGAGATTGTTCTTCTGTCAAGTTTCTTTGCCATAAGTTAAACCATAGTCACAAACCATGGTTGTCATGGTTACACTAAAAACATGATTAACTATGATCCATGGTAAATCTATGGTAAAACCATGATTTGTTTTCATAGTAGAACCATGGTTAATCTTTGTAAGGGCTACTACTATGACAGCTACTGTACTAGAACTATGGTTGGTTGATAGTACTTAGAATCACCATGAAATGTGGTAGTAAAACCATGGTTACTGCATTACAACCATGGTCGATTTTCATAAGGGTAGAGTAATCATGACATACCATGGTAGAACCATGTTACTACATAAAAATCACAGTAATACCATAGTAAGCCATTGTACAATTATTGTAGGTTCAGAGTACTCATGACATACCATTGTAGAACCAAGATAAATATAGTAATACCATAATAAACCATGGTCCATTTTCGTAAGGGTGAGGCCTGGCCTTGCTATTTCTACAGCTGCAGGCAATCCGAAATGGGTCATTGTTTGCTAATGGTTTTTAGCTGTATCGTGCAACACTGTGCACCACTATGCACCACTATGTCGGTCGGTCTGCATGTGCCGTCGGCTTGTTAACCTTGCCACCTATATATAATCATTGGTGTGTTTATCCATTGTATTTTTCTGTAATCGGACTGACCTTGAGCAATGATTTGTGGGTTATTGACCTACCATACCTTCCCAGAAGTATTCACTCTGTATGGCCTTCTCATGTCTGTCTTCACATGTTGTAAGGGGAAAGATTTAAATGACTAAATTGTTGATATTGTATTGTTATTAACCCAGTGAGAAGTACAGCAGAAGTGATCCACCAAATATCCCAGACTCCTTGCCAGACTACTGGGATCGTTACCTGTTGCCTGCAGAAGGATATGAGGTATGATATTCCTAATCCTGAGGAAAGGCTTGTGAGTGCAGTAAGATACAAATATCGATGTGCATATGTGCTTCATGTACTTCATATACTATATTGATGCATAGTGATGTTTCTGTTATTCAAGGGATGAGTTGTATGTAGAGGAGAGGAATGTATAGGTAGAGGAGTGTATATTGCAGTGTAGGCCTATATGAATAGATGTGTGCATATGTATTATATGTGGATGGCTATGGATGTTGATGTGTCTGTGTGAAAGTGGTGTCTTTATGTATACAGTAGCAAATGAGATGTGTACTACAAGATCTAACCTCATGGAACAGAACAGTCTGATGTGAAAACAAATATCCCAATGGGACAATAAAGAATCTAATCTAATGTCACAGAGAATCAGGTTGGACACCTCCTCTCTAGAGTACCGTATGGTTCTGAGCGTCTTCAACCGTACCATGGCGGGATGCAACATACTCAGCATTGACAGGATCCAGAATGTGAAGCATTGGAATTTTTTCAGCATGTAGGTCCTAATGTCTTTATGCTTGTACTGTCATTGCTTGTTTAATCTGTTTGCATTGCAAGGTACATACCATATGAGTCTGGAGAGGACATTTGTCAAAGGTGTACTGTGTAAGATTGTGGCCAGAGTATGTATTGCAACTATGCTTCTCATTGAAAGTGTGAAGAATGTTAAATTAGTATTTACTAATACGACCAAAGAACAGTAAGTCTTGGTGCTAAATATGAATATTTCTGGAAATTCAAAATGGCGGACCATGGAGAAGATCCCTCTTTTCCTGTATTCTCTTTTCATGTATGAAAAGAGCAATTTTCCCAGTTATATTGAATACTTAGAATTTGACGGTGGTGGTAAGCATTTGTTAAAAAGTTAACATTTGTGAAAGGGCAGCATGGATTCTGGAAATGAACTACTAAAAAATATTACACAGTGCACCTTTAAAGTTACAATGCATATTCCTTGAGCCATTAAATATATGTTGACTTGTTTCATGCATTCAAATATTATTTTAATAATGTAGCCTATAACTCAAATGTGTGCATTCTGTATTTAAGGCAGAGGGACAGCATGAAATCCAGAGCTGGGAAGGGTATTGATGAGAGACTGCTCTTCCATGGTACTGGATCAAAACATGTGGACGCCATCTGTCGCGACAACATCGACTGGAGGATGTGTGGCCAGAATGGGACTGTCTATGGTCAAGGTAGGTTTGGAAATGAACTCTTGATGCAGTGTGCACAGGGAAAGGAGTGTCAGATAAGTTAAAAAAAGAAAAAAATGTCATTTAAGTTATAGGGTCATTCCGCGACAATTCACGAAATCATCCCGCACGGCCATTTCAGATTTAGCTGGAAAAAATCAAGGAGGTTCACATACTTCATAAAACACATAATTTCACAGGGACATGAAAGGCACCGATTTGGTTGTATGGCCCATTGACTGTTTGCTTGTTTTTTTTTTTGGGGAGGCCTCTTTTTATCAGGGAACTTAGGACCCTTTTTTTCAAAAAAAGGTTCCATCTTCCCCACTGGTGCAACTGCAACTTTAGAGATAGTTTTGGTCAGGGCACAAATTGAAAACTCAGAAACATTGCATTACGACAGGTTAGGTTTAGGGATGGTTTTGGGAAGGGCACAATTTGAAAACTCTGAAACATACAATGCGGGGAACTTAGGACCCTTTTTTCAAAAAAGGGTTCTATGGTTCCCGGTGCTTCCAAGTAGACTGCTGCCGCATGGCAAAGTGCTGGTTGCTGTTGCAACTGTGGCAGGTTAGGTTTAGGGATAGTTTTGGTCAGGGCACAAATTAACCACTCAGAAACATTGCGACAGGTTAGGTTTAGGAATGGTTTTGGGAAGGGCACAATTTGAAAACTTGGAAACATAGAATGCGGGGAACATAGAAACCTTTTGTAGAAAAGTGGTCTTATGTTCCCCAGTCCTGTCACGGACAGAAGACGACCCAAGAGCGCAAGTTCAAATTGTTGTTTATTGAAGGGTTCAGGGGGGAAGAGGAGTGAGTGGATCTTGAGGTCTTTGGAGGTGCCGGTTCCAGGGGTGCTAGGAGTGCCAGGGGTTCCAGGGGTGCTTGGGGCTCTGGGGTTTTTCAGGGTCCTGTGGGTTACCTGGGCTCCGGGGGTCACCAAGTGTCCGGGGGTTTCCAGTCCAAAGTGCCTAGTGTGTGTGTCCCCCAGTGATCGAGCGGCGTGTCGGGCTGAGGGTGGTGAAGCGTCTGGGCTCGCTCATCTGGTGGTCGGAGAACTGGGGGAACACACACACAACAGCAATATGAATGGCAGGCAGAAGTACAGACCAGGGCTAGGCAATAATCGTGGTGAGAGACAGAAGGCAGAATCGAGTTACCGGAGGGGCTGAAGATCAGAGAGTAGTCGAGGTCCAGAAGGCAGGTCGGGATAGTCGGGGCAGTAGAACAGGGAGGCAGTCAAGAGGATCGGAATCAGACAGGAGTCAGAGCGTAGACAGGCAGGTTACTGGTCCGGGTTTGAAGACGATCTGACAGGGCTTGGCTGAAAAACAGGGCTATATATACTGGGAGAGGTTAGTGGAGAAATGCAGTGCAGCTGGGAGAGTAATTAGAGCAGAGTGGGGCAAGGTGAGGAAGGTGAGTGGGAAATGCAGCGCAGCTGGCCAGGTAGCAGAGCAGAGCAGGGCGGAGCCAGGTGGAGCTCGTTAGGCAGAGTAGGGAGAGAGTGAGCAGAGTGGCAGAGAATTGACTGCAATTAAGGTTGTTACCCCGGGGAGAGAGTGCTCATGACAAGTCCCATACAAAGACAGGGAAACATAGGACCCGGGGAACATAGGACCCGGGGAACATACGCTCCCCAATCTTGAGATTGCTGCATTGGCTCCCAGTAAGCTACAGAATTGATTTTAAGGCAATGTTTAAATCATTAAATGGAATGGGACCCACCTATTTACTAGATATGTTTCAGCTGTATGCACCAACCAGGTCACTAAGGTCAACAGAGAAGAATATGCTTGTGATTCCAAAAGTCAAAATAAAGTGTGGAGAGGCAGTCTTTAGCTTCTATGCTGCAAAGCATTGGAACCAGCTTCCAGATGACGTAAAAAAAAAATTTAACCATATGTTTTTATCATAAAGGTACACTGTGCAGGAAATAATCAATAAATGTAAAATACTGCAACTATGCTGCTCATTGAAACTGGTTGCCTATTTCCAAGTTTTATCTTTTCGTGAAAGTTTATTAAGTAACAAAAAAATATTTTCTAGTATGGCCCAAGTACAGTCATTTTTACAGCCAAAAATGGCTATTGCTGGAAATTAAAATGGCGGAGAAGATCCCCCTTTTCATGTATGAAAAATGCATTTTCTTCCAGTCATAATGAATTTGATAGTGTTTGGTAAATATTCATTAAAACGGTAACATTATTGAATGGGTAGCATGAATTCTGGGAATAAACAACTAAACATCTCACACAGTGTCCCTTAAATGTTTTAAATGTTTAAAATGTTTAGTCCTAAATGTTTTAAAATTGTATCTTAATGTTTTAAATGTTCTTTGACTCTAATATCTATCTTTCTTTCTTTTCGCATGTCCTTTCTTTTTGCATTTATTTTTTTGTGAAGCACATTGAATTGCATATGTGTATGAAATGCGCTATACAAATAAAATTGACTTGACTTGTTTGCTTTTTTTAATGGTTGTTTTTTTTCGTTCTTTCTTTCATAGGATCATACTTTGCCAAAGAGGCAGAGTACTCCAACCAATTTACTGACATATCTGGAACCAAGTCCATGTTTGTGTGCCAGGTTTTGGTGGGAGACTTCACCTTGGGCATTCCAGAACACAGGAAGCCTCCTATGAAAGAACAAAGACAGAACACCGCATTTGACAGCTGTGTGGACAACATACACAATCCTACAAAGTTTGTCATTTTTGAGAAGAGCCAGATCTACCCTGAGTATCTCATTCAGTATAGGGAACAACATGTACAACCTCGTCAAGCTGCACAGCCTCAACCAGTACAACCTCCTCAAGCTCTGAATCCTCCTCTAGATGCACAACCCCCCAGAGCTGCACAACCCCCTCAGGTCCTACAACCTCCCCGAGCTGTACAACCTCGTCAAGCTGCACAACCTCGTCAGGCTGCACAACCCCCCAGAGCTGCACAACCCCCCAGAGCTGCACAACCTCGTCCAGCTGCACAACCCCCCAGAGCTGCACAACCCCCCAGAGCTGTACAACCTCGTCCAGCTGCACAACCTCGTCAGGTCATACAACCCCCCAGAGCTGCACAACCCCCCAGAGCTGCACAACCTTCCCGAGCTGCACAACCTTCCCGAGCTGCACAACCTCCTCCAGCTGCACAACCTCCCCGAGCTGCACAACCTCGTCCAGCTGCACAACCTCGTCAAGCACCACAGGAAACCAGCTCAACCGATTGTACCTGTGGTTGTTTTTGGATGTGTGTATTATGTTGCCCATGTTTGACGCTTAAAAAATTAGTAGAACAGAGTAAAGGCCTTTTTCAGGTGAATCGTTCACTTTGGTACAAAAGCATGACATTTGGTAGAGATACTCTCTAAGGGTCCCTTTTTGGGGAAAAATGCGCTGGCCTTGCAAAAATTCAATATGGCGGCAATTTTTCAAGATGGCCGCCACTGCTACTGAATGGTTAGTGTAAAACCCATCAACTTTGGCTTAAAACATGAAATTTGGCTCAAATACTCTCTAAGGGTCACTATCAATCACTATCAATATGGCGGCCATTTTTCAATGGCCATTTTTCAATGGCTTCTTCTACTATTGGTTAGTGTAAAAGCCACTTACTTTGGTGTAAAAGCATGAAATTTGACAAATACTCTCTAAGGGTCACTTTTTAGAAAAAAAAACACTGGCCACACGAAATTCCAATATGGTGGCCGCCATTGCTACCAAATGGTTAGTGTAAAAACCATTTACTTTGGTATAAAAACTGAAATTTGGCTGAAATACTGTTTGAGGGCCACTGTTTCGGAAAAAGGCATTAGCCACTTAAAAATTCAATGGCGGCCATTTTTCAAGACAGCCACCTTTGCTACTAAATAGTTGGTGTAAAAGTTGTTTACTTTGGTATAAAAACATTTGTTTTGACAGAAATACTGTCTGTGGGCCACTATTTTGCAAGAAGGCCCTGACTGCAAAAAAAATCAATATGGCAGTCATTTTTCAAGATGGCAGCCATTGTTATGCCGTTTTTAAAATTGGTATATATTAGTGATGGGCCAATGAAGCTTTGTTGAAGCTCTGAACCATTAGGCACATTGCTTCAAAAAATGGGTTAGTACTTGAAGCTTCAGTAACAGGGCCATCTCCTGGTGAAAAGTCATGTTTGCAATTAAACGGGCTCAATTCGATAAGATGAGATGTTGTGCCCTCATAATCTGCGACATTACCCCCAATATTTGACTGCTCTCATACTTTTGTACACTGACTTCCAGACATTTGACATTTTGGGCTACTGACGAGGCAGTTGAGGTAGACGACATTACAAAGGCTACGATGCCACATTTATTTATTTATTAATTTATTATTAGGCTATTTTTTGGGCGATCAGAATAAAATGTTGCTGAACATTAATGTCGTCTCCTTGTTGTGTTCATAACGTATGATGATGTTGTCTACTTGTCTATCAAGTGGGACTTATAGACCTAATGGCAGTCAATAAAATATCTATTCTCTCCAATGCAACCTGGCAGACGGCTCTGCAAAAGTCCAAACACATTTGCGCGCGCCTGCTGGTTCGTGTGGCAGCGCGAAACACTGCAGCTTCTTTCGGAAAACTGAACCAGTTTACTGTTTCATACGTCATATATCACGTGGTTTTTCCGTACTGAAGCAAACTTCGGAACAGTGGTTTAATGGTTTTCACAGTTGATGGTTTGAAACACGTTCCGGCGCGCTTGTGCCAGACTGCCATCACTAGTATATATAGGCCTACAGTAAATCATGGTCTAAAATCACATATCCTCTATTCACATTTCACAACCCAATGTAAAACATGTGCATCTTGCTCTGTTTTGCAGACACACTTGGCTAGTTATTCACAACTTTGTGCCATTGGTGGATTTGCTGTCCTCCCATTGTTCACCAAGCTTTTTCTTTCCCCAGTCAGTAGGACTGCTTCTGGCTGACCATTGGTTGCTTTTGGGCAAATATATCAAATCTGGCCTCAGCAATGGGGCTGGGCCATCCATCTCTTATGAGGTGCTTTCTGCTGAATGACGATGTCCGCGTGTGGTCTCCATGAATGACCCTTGCTCAGGCACAGTCATTGCTGATTTATTTGCCATTGATGCATCATCAGTCTCCGATTCTTTTGGCCAAGACGTCTGCCATCGATGCCATTGTTAGATTGGCGCAAGCTCAAGAAGATGACCCACACCTCTGTCCAGTTGTTGGCCTTGTAGGGAGAGTGACAAAGTTCAGTCACACAGCAGTCCATTCAGAACTCCCTGAGGCCAGTCTCCCTATATGAAACAGACATAAGCTGGAATAGAGAGATGGTGTGCTCTGCTGTACCGCAAGTGGGTCGATCACAGCAGGCATGTGTATCAGCTAGTGCTACCCAAACAGATCTGGAATAGAGCATTAGAGGGTGTGCATGATGAGGTTGCAAATCTAGGTGCAGAATGCGCCCTTTAACCTTGCCCACTCCCAGTTTTTATGACTTTACATGCAGTGGTGTAGTCTACGTAGAACGCAGGTATACGGAGTATACCCACTTCTAAATTTCAGGGATTTCAGTATACCCACTTAAAATTGATTGATCCATTGTTTTGGATAAAACAAATATATACAGTATACCCACTTCAAAAATTGCTCAAATATACAGTATAACCACCATAAAAAAAGTAGACTACACCACTGCTTACATGGTCAACGACATTGAATGGATTGGGGATGGGGATTCATCCTGCAGTCGAATGTGGTGCTTATTATTACAGTGGTGTGGCCATAGGTCAGCTCATCTGTGGCAAGTACCTGCGATGCTGTTGGGTCTCTCGGCAACACGCCTCTTCCAATGCTCAGGGATAGGTGAATCCTCAAGTTTGAATCTGAGTAGCCCTGAGGATGACTGAGGCGCACCAGGAGCATGTTGGCTGGGATCAAGTGGGGTGACACATTGGGTTGTTGATGTTTTTGCAAGGAATCTGTGGTCAGTCATGTTGTGCAGCACAATGTGCAGGGACTTATTAAGTTGGACTGGGGACCCTAGGCTACAGGTTGACAGGAAATGTTGTGGCAATTGGAGGACATTGGTGCCAATCTTGAAAAAAAAAATTGTGTGGCCAGTGTTTTTTTTCCCAAAAACAATGGCCCACAGAAAGCATTTATAGCAACTTTTATGTTTTTATACCAAAGTAAATGGCTTTTACGCTAACCATTAAGTAGCAATGGCGGCCATTTAGAAAAATGTCCACCACATTGAATTTCCACATGGCCAGTGATTTTCTCCTAAAAAATGACCCTTAAGGCGGATTCACAGTTAACATAACTGGCGCTAACCTCATTCATACCTCCCTGGCAACGGTGGCGTGCGTTCAAAATGACGTTGCACGCCCCTCCGCAAGCTGCCGCAGCGCGAGGTTGTGCACCCCACATTTTTTGTAACTTGGCATGCGCCACCAGAGACCATGCATGTAGGCAGACAAAGTAGGAGTTGCGAAGAGATATGGCTACAGCTACTGTACTACAGAATAGACCCTGTATAATTTTGAGGATAATAAAATGTCTTAAAATGTCTTATTTAATGAGTTATTTTATCTTCTCCCTTAAAGGGACACTGTGTGAGATTTTTAGTTATTTATTTCCAGAATTCATGCTGCCCATTCACTAATGTTACCTTTTTCATGAATACTGATCACCACCATCAAATTATTCATTATGACTGGAAAAATTGCACTTTTCATACATGAAAAGGGGGATCTTCTCCATGGTCCACCATTTTGAATTTCCCAAAATAGCCATTTTTAGCTGCAAAAATGACTGTACTTGGATCTTACTAGAAAATACTTGTTTATTACTTGGTAAACTTTCATGTAAAGATCAAATATGGTAATAGGCAGCCCAGTTTCAATGAGCAACATAGTTGCAGTACCTTTTTTTCTTGACCATTTCCTGCACAGTGTACCTTTAAATGTTGTTCAGTGAAACAATTGTTTACTTTGTTCAGAAGCACGTTGTGTTTGGCGATCTATTTATAAATTCTGCAGCCAGAGCAATGCTCTCACATGGTCTTGGAATGATCTGGCAATGTAGGCTACAACAAAAATATATGTTTCATTGTGGTAAGTCATAAGTCTGTAAGCCATGTTTGGCTTTCTATTTTTATACATCTGTAGAACTCACGCTGCGAGTTGCGACAGATGCTGCCGTTTCTCTCATGAACAGCAGAGGGCACACTTCCGAAAATGCAAGCAAAAGCCTGTAAATGGCGCTTTTGACTATGAATGGTGTGCCACATTTTAATGGTTCTCGCGCCAAATGTGCCAAATTACGCATGTAAAGTATGCGACACCCTTAAGAGAGTATTTCAGCCAAATGTCATGTCTTTATATTCCAAAGTAAAAGACTTTTACACTAACCATTACTAGCAGAGGTGGCCATCTTGAAAAATGGCCGCCATATGGACTCTTTGTGTGGCCAGCATTTTTTTTCTACATTTTTTATGTTTTGTGAATGGATTGTGACTATGGTTTAACCTTAGTCAAAAACCATGCTGAAAAAATATGGTTAATTGTGGGATTCGTGGTTACCCAAAAAAAACATGACAACCTGTGTGCAACGTTGGTGTGATGGTTAGGGAGTTGGAATGACGATCACAGAGTTGCAGGTTCAAATCCCACCCTTGCCTCTCCTTACACCTTCATCCATTGCTGAAGTACCCTTGAGCAAGGCACCTAACCCCACACTGTTCAAGTTGAATTATGCATCAGCTATGTGTAATTTAATGAATAAATGACTGTTCAGAACTCCTGTCATGTATGTGTGAATTTTCGCCATTTCGCCAAAATGTCAATTTCCCAAAATGTTCCAAAATGGATATAGAAACGTTTGTATGTTATTTTGCAACAAGGCCTTTGAAAAAATCCCAGTGTCGTGTGCTCAGTGAAATAGGCTACTATAGGATTGCAGAGATCTCCTTCATAATTATTACACTGTGATGGCACTTTGTTGCTCTATGTCCAATTGAACCACCTTTGCCGATTGTCTAACAAACAATATTTGAACAGTGTTGTATTAAAATTGTGAACTTGAAGAAGCTGTGCGGTTCCTTCAAAACTCCCAACAGCAACTGGATCCGGAAAATCATGTCACAACCCAAATTCAAAATGGCGGACCATGGAATAGATCCCCCTTTTCATGTATGAAAAGTGCAATTTTCCCAGTCATAATGAATACTTAGAATTTGATGGTGGTGGCAAATATTTGTTTAAAAGGTAACATTTGTGAATGGGCAACATTAATTCCTTAAAAATGAACTACTAAAATATTACACAGTGCACCTTTTAATGAAGCTTAATCTCAGTAAACGACTAGCAAACTGCCCCAAACTGCATGTGGTCAACTGTAGTGTGTGTGTGTGTGTGTGTGTGTGTGTGTGTGTGTGTGTGTGTGTGTGTGTGTGTGTGTGTGTGTGTGTGTGTGTGTGTGTATTTTCACTGCAGGAGGTGGTTTACCTAATGAGTACTACAAAGACAACAATGTACAATATGGTATGCACTAGAAAAAGAACATTTGTAATAGGTGTTGGGGCTTCGGTATAAATGATACTGTTCTACTTAAAATTGCATTGTTATATTCTCCTGCTGATTTCCGAATTCTTTTTCAATAAAGGGTATTTTCTAATCTGTGTTGTAATGTCATTGACTCAGAGAAATAAAGGGGGGAAAAGTACAGTAAAATGCTCTTTTAAAGGGGCACAATGTACAGTAGGATGACGTTGGTTGCGCGGTGCCCGTGGTATGAAAAAATGCTATTTAAATAAACTCGCTCTGAAAATGTTTTCCATCACGGAATGCCAGCAATTGATACAAATATGAATACGGTCTGTAAATCGATTTTTTGTATGAGAAGTGTTTACCACGACACTAATTCGGACCGCGGACCATGGAAGTGGTTGCGAGAGTCATCAATATAAAGTAGGGTCTATATCAGGGGGGCAGGATTTGACTGGTTAGCTTCGCCGATTAGCAAATCACCATTTTCGCATTTCCGACATCCACTTCGCTCATGATAATTGGTGGGTGCGCAACCTTTACAGGTCTGTGGTTGGGCACCTCCATGCATCCAATGCCCGTCTTCCTGACCCTTTTTCTAAAAAAGGGTTCTATGTGCCCCGCATGCAATGTTTCCGAGTTTTCAAATTGTGCCCTACCCAAACCCATCCCTAAACCTAACCTTTCAGTAATGCAATGTTTCTGAGTTGTAAATGTTTGCCCTGCACACTCTTCTCCATGTTTTGTTTTGTATAGTGAAATGACGTTTTGTCCCTCTGGCCTTCTTCAAACTTTCAAAACACCAATAGCCTATGGCCGTGTTCGTGATGTGAGTTTTACAGATTGAAATTAAGACATCAGTTCCATTGAACATCATAAATAACATAGTTTAAAATAGGGATGCAAATGATTAATCGACTTTAGATAAATTGTCGAGCAAGAGGTTGCTTGATTAAAATGTGTTAATCACGATTAATCGCCATAGGGTCATTCCACGCCAAATCTCCGAATCATCCCGCACGACCATCTCAGATTTGGCAGAAAGAAATCATGGAGGTTCACAAACGTCCCAATAGGAAAAGCGCAACATTATAGCTCCCAACTCCTCATAGTTTCTTCATTAAAAAATGTTTTGTCAGGTACCAACCTGACTCGTTTTGAACAGACTTCTCCAAGAGCCCACTTTCAGAGTGTTGTATCTAAAAAACTACTTTAAGTAGGTCCTTATGAATTTCAAAGGGTAACATTTGGAACATGAACTTGTGAAATGTGGATTTTCACATATCCTCTTGTCATTTACCACTGTTTTCTGGGGGCTTAAAGTTGCTTGAAAAATTCTCACCTTTGAATTTGTGGGCATCTTTGAAGGACTGTGGTAAGTGCAGTTTTAAAGACAGAGGTTTGATATGGACAATGTATGTTCCCAACCATTCTGTGCATGTTGTGTTGAAAGACTGATCTTCTGCGATGAACAGTTTAGAAGATATGAAGTCTTTAAAATGGAAAAACTGAAACTTGGTGCCATCTTTGCCACGTTATTTAAAAAGAATGTCACGACTCACCACCATATTATCAACAGTTTTGGAAAGATTAGATGTCTGTTCTTAACATATCCAAAAACTGGGATGGTATTCTGCCTCATTTGGTCACAATGATTTTTTAAAAACCCACTGTTGTGTGACTTCCACTGCTCCTATGAAAACCTGATATTGGGGGGCAACTTTGCCATGCTATACCAAAACAATGACAGCAATCACCACAATTAACTGAACAGTTTTGGAAAGATAGGATGTTTGTTTGTAACATATCCAAAAACTGGGATGGTGTTCTGCATCAATGTCTTGTAATGACTCTTGAAAAACCAGTTTGCTGTTACATCAGCAGCTCCTGTGAAAATGCCTAAGTCACATGAATTACCAGGGGCGGAGCTATAGGGGGACAAGCAGGGCATTTGTCCAGGGCCCTCCTGCATTTGTGGTAGGGGCCATAATCATGACCTTTGCAGACTTTTGGGTGACAATCTATTTGGGCTGACACAGTGAATGACAGGCAGTTTGACTTGGGCATTTTTGATACAAGAAATGTGACTTGAGTATTTTTGAAGCACACAATAAGAAACAGTTGAGTGATTTATATACCATTATTATTTTTCTTTTTCTTTTAGCTTTTAGGTAACTACATTTTTTGGTAACTAAATGTTCGTGAATTAAAGGTCATGGCCATGTGTTTAAGCCTCAACACTGTAGGAGTTAACATTTTGCTATTATATCGTAAAGTAAGTCTTGAATTGCAGTAGAGATAAATTAATTGAATCATTCTGATTGGTAAAGTAGCATTGTTAACACATAGTCTTGATACAGGATGTTTGCCAAACTTTATATCAGCATATGATTTTTTTAAACAAATTTCCTTTAGCTGTAAAGATATTTTAATTAAAATAACGAAACAAGTTTCGCAACATCAATGCTCCTATTTACTTAATTTTAATCTTATAAGTTTCGGGCCACCCTGACTCTTCCTCAATCATGGATATTTTACTTCAATACATTACAAATTTCCCATGACTTCTGCAACTTTGCTCTATTAATAGAGGTGCACATCAAATGATTCAATACACAGACCTTTGCCATGAACCAATACAATGCGCTAGGTTCCTCGGTCATGGTTAGGACTGGGGCGGGGCCAAGTTCTATGAACAGGTCACCTTTGTCATGGTTTTTTTTGGGGGGGTGGGACACTTTCATTATCATGGAGAAGAGCAAAAACAGTGATGATACAAAAGGAGGAGACTGTTCGTAAGGAGGTAACCTGACTAAACAGCTGTCCGGCCCCTCCAATCACCATGACTGAGCTACCCTGAGCATGGTGCTAGACCACTGCAATACTGACTGAATGCTCATCAATGGTCAACTCTATCACAAAGCTGAGCAATGCAAGTACTAATGTTTGATGTTATACATTGACCCTGATGAACATGTACAAATAGACATTTTTGTATACATGGAGTGACATACAAATCAAATGTAGAAAGAATAATCACATGATACAAGGTAATACCTCATACACAATCCAAAATAATCCACAGCAGACCTCAGAACTGCATCAAAGTTGGTAAACAAGTTATTAAAGATTATTATGAATTGTAATAAAAAGCATTGAGATGTGGTGATAGTGAGGATGTACTTGTTTCAAGATCTGAGGGGATGTTTCAGTGATTCAACATTTCATCACTTTATTCCGGTATTTGGTTTTCAGTGCCTAAAGATGAATTTTACACACTTCTATAACCTTTGATTTACTGAAATGTAGTTTCAGAAAAAGCTGAAAAAAACCTCTGTCAACAGCCACTTTTACTTTTTTGCCGTATTATATTGAGTGTGTCGAAAATGCTCAAGTCAAATATCTTGTATCAAAAATGTCTGACTCAAATTGCTCAAGTCATTCACAGTGGTGGAACAATTGTATATAGGACCTCATGGCAAATACTGGTATATAGGGCCCCCATGTAGCCTGCAAAGATCTGAGCAGGGGCCCCACCTCAATAGAGCAGCAAGCTGAAGATGTCACATAGCCGTTTTTACAAGTCCATTCTTAAAAAATGAGACAGAGCACCACCCCAGTTTTTGGATATGTTAAAAACAGACATTGAGTCTTTCTAAAACTGTAAATGTCATAGTGGTGAGTTCTGTCATTTCTTTTGTATAACATGGAGAAGATGCCACTAATATCAATTTTTCATAGGAGCTATGGAAGTCACCCAACAGTGGGTTTTTGAAAAATCATTGTGACCAAATGAGGCAGAATACCATCACAGTTTTTGGATATGTTAAGAACAGACATCTAATCTTTCCAAAACTGTTGATAATAAGGTGGTGAGTCGTGACATTTTTTTTTAATGACATGGCAAAGATGGCACCAAGTTTCAGTTTTTCCATTTTAAAGACTTTATATCTTCTAAACTGTTCATCGCAGAAGATCAGTCTTTCAACACAACATGCACAGAATGGTTGGGAACATACAGTGTCCATATCAAACCTCTGTCTTTAAAACTGCACTTACCACAGTCCTTCAAAGATGCCCACAAATTCAAAGGTGAGAATTTTTCAAGCAACTTTAAGCCCCCAGAAAACGGTGGTAAATGACAAGAGGATGTGTGAAAATCCACATTTCACAAGTACATGTTCCAAATGTTACCCCTTGAAATTTGTAAGGACCTACTTAAAGCAGTTTTTTGGATATGGCAATCTGAAAGTGGGCTCTCTGAGAAGTCTGTTCCAAACGAGTCAGGGGGGTACCTGACAAAAAAAAATTTAATGACAAAACTATGAGGAGTTGAGAGCTATAATTTTGCACTTTTCCTATTGGGACGTTTGTGAACCTCCTTGATTTTTTTCTGCCAAATCTGAGATGGTCGTGCGGGATGATTCGGAGATTTGGCGTGGAATGACCCTAGAGGGCGCTAGAGACTGTTGAATAGTTCTAGTTCTAGTCCTATTCAAATCCATGGTGTGCAGATTTATCTATTAAATTGCAGTGTTTTCCATACATTGAGGAAACTATGGCGCACAATTTGGCCGCCATAGTTTATGAAAATGTAAAAAAATATATATATATTATCTTTTTTAAACGATCTCCGTTTTTAAAAAAAAACATTTGAAAAACGATTTCCTCCGCATTTTCCTCCTGGAGTAAATACATCCTATAGAGAAAACTAAGAGTGCATGAAAGACAGAGGGACCAAAAGCCTAGTCAAGTTGTTGTAGTTAACTTGGGTTTGGGAGCAATACAAAACGGGGGAAGGGAAAAGTTGGGATGGGTTTACTGACACTCCCCAGGCTTTGTTTTACAGTTGTATGATAATGAGTTAGGCAACAGGCCTTCATTGACACAGCAGAGGAGACATCGGGCTGCATATACAGTAGAAATGAATGTGAATATAGACATAAATGTGTAATATGTTGTTCAGCCCTTTTACAGGGAGGAATTTTGAAAAACGGGCCCTGTGACCAGCACCCCTCATGTAGAATGCAGGCGTGTGTGGGGAAAAAGGCGTAGCCTACTGTCTTCGACCCTCTTTGTCTGTGCGTTAACAATGTCACAGTGCTCCTAAATGCTTATCTATGCTCCTATTTTGCTTCATTTTTTTTTTCATTGCATAGACCCCTGCATGAGGGACGAATGAAAAGTGTGTTGCAAACAGAAATGATTCACTGTACTCTGTACTGCATTTTTTATATAAATGACAATGTACTACTATGCATGTCGTGGGTAAAATCTTCTGTAATTTCTTAAAACATAAATGGCTGAAATGTAGGCCTATAGTATCTCCATGCGCCAATATCATACTTTACTCATTGTTTCGCCGTTTTGCGTTTACGCTGCGTAAATGTTTACCCCCCCCCCCCCCCCAAAAAAAACAAAAAAACAGCGGCTGCCCCCATAGTTTCCAAAATTCCTGTGGGAAACACTGAATCGTCATTGCAACTTCTAGAGTTCTTGTGGGTCTTTTGGAGATGTGTACTTGAATCTGTGATTATGCCAAGCCCAGTGGTGTAAGTTGTTACTGTTTGAATTATGAGAAAAACGATCTTTCAAGACAGGCAAGCACTGCAAGCAGTATTTTACTGTAGAGTTAAGCTTGCTAGGTTAGCTTTGCGTGCTAACTAGCGGAATCACAAACGTAGGCCTAGTCATTTCAAATTGTGAGCTGTAATTTTAATCACTAACACCCTGTCAGATACCAAGACTAGTATTAGCTGAACTGGGCATGGTAATATATGACCATGCATGAAGGGGAGCACCATCTGTTCAATTTCGGGTGAATCCATGTTAAGTCTTGTTGTTATAGAGCTCCATTCAATCTCAATGGAGCATGTTAGCTTATTAGCTCTCCTTACAGACACAGGGAATAGCTTTTTTTGTTCAGAAACGAACTTTGTTGACAGTACTATCCATTATGGACAACAACACACTATCCAAAATATAGCATTTCTTTATTTTGAAGCTTATTAAATTAAATTGCTCGTGGTTGATCATGCTGGCAGACACACGGACAAGTCCTGAATCCGATCACGTTTCACTCAACGTTGTGTGTCATATCTCAGGCAAGGCGACATAAAGGGGGCGTGAGGCTACTAGTTCACTCCTGGGTGAAACCAAGCAATGCCCCCCCAAAGGTGGTGTGGAGATGCCGCAGAAAACATGCCTGCTTTCTTTTCCTAATGCATAATTACTTGAGGAATATATAATATAACATAATAAAATAAAATACAATATGGGCTAAATGATCATAATGCAATTCTCATAATATATATACTTTTTGAACTCAGTGTTTTCACTATTTAGCTTTTAAAAGGCCCTATGAAATTCAGGTTAAAAAATGCTGCTTATCAATGAATCGAAACATTGATCGATCGATAACACTATCAACTAATGATTAATGAATTAATCGATAATTTGCATCCCTAGTTTAAAACATAATAACACATTCTACAAATAATTTCTCAGAGAAAAACATTTTAGATCATACTCAACATTTAAACCGAGGTGTTAAGGTTTTTAAGTTGTACATTCAATGATGTTGCCTTTTAGAGAGTAGATTGTCTGAATTACACCCTCTTGGGGCAATGACACCTTTTCAATACCAATGTATTTTAGGGATGAAATAAGAAGACCCTAACCCTTTTCTTTGAATTATGGACAGCTCAAGAGACAATCTGGTGATGGACATTCTAATAGGAGACGATCTGCTGATGGACATTCTCATAAAGGACGATCTGGTGAAAGACAATCTCATAGGGGACGATCTGGTGAAAGACAGTCTCATAGGGGACGATCTGGTGATGGACATTCTCATAAAATGCAATCTGGGAGATCTAGTGAAAGTCAATCTCGCCAAGCACGATCTAGTAAAAGTCAATCTCGTGAAGTGCAATTTAGTAAAAGTCAATCTCATAAAGTGCGATTTAGTGAGAATCAGTCTCATAAAGTGCGATCTAGTAAAAGTCAGTCTCATAAAGTGAGATCTGGGGAAAGACAATCTGATCAGGTACGATCTCTTCCTGCACAATCTCATATAGCACAGCCTGATTTATTTGGGGAGGCCCAGCCTAGTCTAGGATCATTTGGTCTATCCCAGCCTGGTCTAGGAGAATTTCGTAAAACACAGTCTGATGTAAGACTATCTAATCAAGGATGGCCAAGTCAAGTACAATATCATCCATCATCATATCGTCCAGCACAATATTTTGTACCACAGCATAGCTCAGCATCATATCATCTAGCACCGCCCAGTGTAGGATATTACCCACCAGACTGTGACTGGGGTGAATGTGTTAGTATATTTTGTTGTCCATTGAAATATTTGTTCTGCTGTTGTTGCTGTAGGTTTTGTGATTCACTTTGATGCATGCAAAGGTAGAGTCCACAGGATTGTGGCCAGAATAGGCATTGCAACTATGCTGCTCATTGCAAATGTGCTCTTTTTATGAATATTTGCTAAGTAATTATCTAATATTTATTAGTATGACCAAAGTACAGTATGTTTTGTCGCTAAAAATGTCTATTACTGGAAATTCAAAATGGCGGACAAGGCAAAGACCACCTCTTCATGTATGAGAGGTGCAATTTTCTCAGTGATAATGAATACTTAGAATTTAATGGTGGTAAGTATTCCTGAAAAAGTTAACATTTGTGAATAAGCAGCATGCATTCTGGAAATAAACTACTACAATTTTACAACAGGCCTCTCTCCTCTACTAACTACTACTAACTACTAACTGTTGAAAAAGATCATTATGATTATATGTGTATTGTATTTTACTTACCTATGGTGCCCCTAGTTCCTTGTTGTTGTATTCTCTCATGTGATCTGCTAATCATGTGACCTGCTAATCATGTGACTTGTGTCATGTGACCAACCTGATTGTTTTAAAAAGTGGCATACATGTGACCTGCTCTTGATACGCCCTGAAGAAGGCCATAAGGGCCGAAACGCGTAGGCATTGTAGCCAAATAAAAAAGTAAAAAAAATTGCAACCTTGAGTGCCTCAGCATCTGTCTTCCTAGGCCTCTCTCCTCATTTGAGGTCATACAATACTCATGTAGCCTACTATAGGCCTACATGGTACAGTACCTTCATTCCCATACAGTGTTACTCTTTACCACGTGGAAGTTAAGTATAAGCTTGGAGGTAATTCATTAATTTGTTACACTACAAGGGACCAATCCTATACACAAATTAGAGGCTATATGCACTACACACAAATAAATCTGCCTGGACTATGATGAAATGGAAGATGAACAAAAGCGAGTGACAACATTGTAATGGAAAGTTTAGAAATCATCAGAGACACATGTTCATGTCCCAGCATTCATCTGGCTCTAAATGTTATGTATAATAACAACTATTCTGTGGTGTGATTGTTTTTTCTATTACTTAAACAAAGATGAGTTAGTAGTTTTGTTTACAGCAATTTACATCATCACTTCAGTGGAATGTGTGATTATTTTAACATGTGCCCATGTAATGTATTCACCTTCTTCATTAGATATAATCTATTTGTTCTGCATTGGTTTAGTACAGGACATAGTATGTTTGTCTCATTATTTCATACAAAGAATAAAACCTGTTGAAACTGATCTTGTAATTATACTATCCTGTTATATAGTGTATGTCCCTACATTAATTTACCATCCTGTCAGCCTCTCAGCTCCCTACAAAGTCTACAAATTAAGCAAGCCATCATCACATGGTCAGTTTGTTTGATTTGGAACTTAAACTCACAAATACTTAATGATTATTAAACTTATAACACTCACTGGTTTGAGACATCGTCAAAGTTATAACCTGCTATGATGTGCTATACTATAGAATGTGATGACTCTAGACATTTTTGAAAGTAAAAACATTTTTCAAAAGTCAGTTGTGTGCTTGCTAAATATTGCCAATTCAAGAAGTGACAATGCCATTTCCACCCTGTTATTGTTGTTGTTAATTGTAACTGATTTTTGTTATGCTAAAATCTGTCACTCCAAGACACTGCTGATGGTTATAAGTTTTGTAGTGTGATAAATGAATGTTAGCCAAAACATGCATTTTTGTTTTTTGTTTTCTTTTAATGTTTAGTGTGATTCATGAAAATACATGCATTAAAATCATCAATTAAATAAAATAGATGTCATGGTGATCGTCTGTATTTGTCATAGCTGTATCAGGATTCAGATATTGGTGGCATAATGGCATATTTACAATACATACACTACCGTTCAAAAGTTTGGGGTCACCTTCATTTTTCCAGTTATTTGTTTCCAATTCAAGTCGCAAACATCTTTTAAATAGCTTGAAATTGAATAATGGAAAGTACTGAACAGCCACAGGTGAAAAAAGGTTTGATTACCCATAAAATGGTTTAAACTGGACAGAAGAGTGAAATCTAACCAAGCTTTGTCACCCATTTTACCCATTTCACCCATTTCACCCGTTTTAGTCCATTTTTCTACAGACATATCTTTGGTTTATCAGAGAATGCATGAAACTATTGGAAAGATCAGCGTCTGCCCTTTCCAATGGTAGGTGTATGATATTTGTTGAGTTGTCACCTCGTCCACAAATTCAAGTCAAAGTAGCTGCATGATTTTCTAGCCATCAGAATGAACCTACTTATGAATGCACGATCCATTGTCTCAGCGATGTTTTAGTGTGCAAGCCAGTGCCATACATCGTTGGAAAGTGTAGATTCTCCTCTTTCAAATGATGTGTATATCATCTGGCATTGTATGGACTGACAGGAGCAGACATCAACTTTTGCATGCATGGGGCTCATAGAGCTCATGGGCAATTCTTGACCTCATCTCATCCCGGGAATGAATCTGTAGAGTCGCGACTGGCTATTATTAATGCCAACGGAGTCTAAACTTTGATTAGTACACCAGACTAGACACTACCTTAGTAAAGGTACACTTTGATTAGTCAAAAGTTAGTGATACATTTTGGTCTATTCTATGCATTGTCTATACAAGTAAATCCATTCAACAGTTACTTTTTCCAATATCAAATTGCTTATTTGTTGCATGCATTAATCAGGAAACAATAACTCTATACACTGATTTTATACTAGAACTGAAATTGAAAAGGAATAAGCTTAACTGTCAGAAAGAAGCATTGTGGGAGGAAAGTGTGGTGACCCCAAACTTTTGACCGGTAGTGTACGTATTCCCCCGAAAAGTTGACTTGACCCATGTCCGCCTGCTGGGGAAATTGCCATTATTGGACTACAGCTAAAATACTAACTCAGCCCTCAAAGGGTTAAATATTATGGAGCCATGTGTTAATGAGTACCCCCATGGAGTTGGCCTTCAAAGGGTTACATATTATAGAGCCAGGCATTATGGACTTGGCTCTGGCCTGGCCTGGTGGGGGTCTCAGTCGTACCCCGCTGCCTACAGGCCTCTGGGCCAGGAGCGTCGGTTGGCTTCTTTGGGCCAGGGACATTATGGTCTTGGGCTTCAAAGGGTTAAATATCCTAAAGCCATGTGTTATTGAGTGCTCCTATGGACTTGGCTCTGGCCTGGCCTGGTGGGGGTCTCAGTCGTACCCCGCTGCCTACAGGCCTCTGGAAGCCTTGGCCCAATAGAGAAAAGGGCTCTCAAAGGGTTAAATATTATAGAGCCATGTGTTATTGAGCAGAGCGATAGCAGGGGATAACTCACCCCTCAAAGGGTTAAATATTGTAGAGCCAGGCCTTATTGAGGGGGTAGGGCGGACTTTAGTTAAAGGGTTAAATATTATAGAGCCCAGTGTTATTCAGGTTCCCTATGGATTTGGCTCTGGCCATGGCTTGGCCCGGTGGGGGTCTCAGTCGTACCCCGCTGCCAACAGGCCTCTGGCTACTTTGGGCCAATCGGTCCAGGGGCGACGGTCCGGCTCGGGGCAGAGACATCTCTACCTTGGTCAGGCGGCCCTTCGTGTACCTCATCCCTCAAAAGCTTGAATATCATGAATATCAATGAATTGATGTCCTCACACATCACCTAATTTTCAATTACATGAGACAGAGAAAGTTTAATAGCATAGAGAAAAGGGGTCCTCAAAGGGTTAAATATTATAGAGCCATGTGTTATTGAGCAGAGGGATACCACACCCCTCAAAGGGTTAAATATTGCAGAACCAGGCTTTACTGAGGGGGGTGGGCGGACTATAGTTACAGTTCTCCCCCCTCATATCATACATGTGTTATTGAGGTTCCCTATGGACTTGGTTCTGGCCATCATGGCCTGGTGGGAGCCTCAGTTGTACCCCGCTGCCTACAGGCCTCTGGAAGCCTTGGCCCTGTCGGTTCTGGGGCGATGGTCCGGCTCGGGGCAGGGACATCTCTACCTTGGTCAGACGTCGGTCCAGCGTGCGCACTACAGGTGAGGTGTTATGAACTTGAATGAATGAATGAATGTCCTCACACATCACCTAATTTTCAATTACATGAGACAGAGAAAGTTTAATAGCATAGAGAAAAGGGGTCTCATAAATATTATGGAGCCATGTGTTATTCAGGACCCCCATGGATTTGGCCTTCAAAGGGTTAAATAAGAGCCCAGTGTTATTGAGGGCCATTACGGTCTTGGACTTCAAAGGGTTACATATCATATAGCCATGTGTTATTCAGGTTCCCTATGGACTTGGCTCTGGCCATAGCCTGGCCCGGTGGGAGCCTCAGTCGTGCTGCCTACAGGCCTCTGGAAGCCTTGGGTCAGGGACGTCGGTTGGCTACTTTGGGCCAGGGACATTATGGATTTGGGCTTCAAAGGGTTAAATATTATAGAGCCATGTGTTATTGAGTCAGTCGTACCCCGCTGCCTGCAGGCCTCTGGAAGCCTTGGCCCTGTCGGTCCAGGGGAGTCGAGTTAAATCAAGAGACATTGAGGGGGACGGGTGGGGGGGGTCGTTCTTCAAAGTGTTAAATATCATAATGAAATCCAGAGCACATGCAAAACGGAATCAGGATTCAGCTTGGCTGACAGAGCTTGGCTCTGGCCATGGCCTGGCCCTGTGGGAGCCTCAGTCGTACCCCGCTGCCTACAGGCCTCTGGCTACCTTGGACCAGTCGGACCAGGGGCGTTGGTCCAGTTCGGGGTAGAGACATCTCTACAGTACCTTGGTCAGGCGGACCGGCGTGCACCTCATCCCTCAAAGCAAGGCTTGAATATCAGGCATTATTGGACTATGGCATACTGTACATACTGACCCCTCAAAGGGTTAATATATGTATTATATCATACTGTAGAGCCCGGTGTTATGAACTTTCATGAATGAATGAATTGATGTCTTCACACCATCACTTAATTTTCAATTACATGAGACACAGACAGTTTAACAGCATGGAGAAAAGGGCTCTCGTAAATATTATGGAGCCATGTGTTATTCAGGGATGGATTTGTCCTTCAGAGGGTTAAATATCATACAGCCATATGTTATTGAGGGCCATTACGGTCTTGGACTTCAAAGGGTTACATATCATATAGCCATGTGTTATTCAGGTTCCCTATGGACTTGGCTCTGGCCATGGCCTGGCCCAGTGGGGGTCTCAGTCGTACCCCGCTGCCTAAAGGCCTTTGGCTACCTTGGGCCAGTCGGTCCAGGTGCGACGGTCCGACGACCATCTTTCGCATGGTCAGACGTCCGTCCAGCGTGCGCACTACAGGTGACGTGCTGCTCACCTGGGCCAGGTTACTCACAGAGGTCAGCGACCCGAAGCCGCCGCAGGCTCGCGTGAGACCGGAATTACTCGACACCTGCCTCCTCCTCTCGACAGACCTGTCTCTATGGTAACGAGCCGGATGTGAGGTCACAATGGCGGTCGGTTGCCTGGGCAGCGACAGCGACAGCGCAGCGCTGAAGCGAGAGGATGAGGAGAGGGATGAAGTCCTTGGGCGGTTGCGGCTGCTCGGGAGCAAGTCGTCTTCGCCGCCGCCGCCCTCCTGGTACCTCAGCAGGTACTCTGGGTACACCTGGTGCCTCTCGAACACCACGAAGATGGAGGGGCTGGAGACGTCGTCCACACAGGTGTCGAACAGGTGGGTGCCAGGTGCTCGCCCGTCCCTTTGGTCTTGGTCTACCCTGGCCGGCGGGCGCACGAAGGACGGGTGACCCCGGGTGAACTCTCCCACCAGCACGCGGCACACAAACACGGCCCTGGTGCCAGCCACACCGTCGGCTACAGCGCCCCCCTCTGGTGTGGTGTATCGATGCGCGTACGAAGCATCTCTGGCGAAGTAGCTCCCTGGCAATGACAAACAAACACACACATTTGTAATGATATCATATGACCACAAGGTGGCAGTGTGGGCTCAGTGTGGACTGTAGGTTGCTGTACTCAAGACACAGTAGAACAAGAGAACACTAACATGATGAAGACTCCAACTGAGTAACTTTTTAACTTCTTTATTGGAGAACACCCCACACCACGACATGTGTACTGCATAGCAGATGTCCAAAGCAGACTTTGAATGTTATTTTTTTTGTTTCAGTCCCAACTTGATTTTAGTTTTTTCTTTCTAAGTCAATTTTCTCATTAGGCTACTGGCAGGTTTGATTTCAAACACACAGGGACACTTTGCCATTCAGCACTATACAAAATCTGTACATCAGGTTTAGCAATTGGCTCTATTTAAACAGAATAATTTATTTCTGAAATATGTTTACATTAAAAGAAAGTAAGGAAAGAAAAGAATGGTGTTCATAATCTTTTGTCATATTAGCACCAGTCACATAGCAGCAGTTTTTATGTGAACAAGAAATGTGACGAATGCTGATGGAGAACTTCTGATGCAGAACTTTACACAAATAACCTTTCAAGATCTTTATTTTCATTGTATATTTCAGCAATAACTACAACAAAATGAAACATCACAAATATCCACATTTTGCGCTAAAACAAGAATTACAAAAAAATATTAACATTGTGTGCTCTAGAACGCTGACACATTAACATTTCAGTAAACATGACAGAAATGATCAAACATTTTTTTATTTGATTGTTTACAAAAGTGTTGCCGGTGTACATGATATAAACAGTTGTACTGTACCTAATCTACAACATTCTGTGATACAATCAATCTCATGTGTTATTTGAGAGCTGATAGAAGTACTGGATCAAATCTGTAAATGTCTCGCTCTTGCTGTTTTCATTGGATCCTGCAGAGGGCAGTGTGGCTGATGCTGAGCTCAAAGCTGCAGGAGAGGAAGACAATGCACTCCCATCACTGGCTGCTACAGCAGCTGAAGCTTCTTGAGCAGCATTCACTGGGACAAGCAAACAATCCTGACGGGACACAGGCGACGGTGATGACGGCACACTTGGCGTACCAACCACCACCTTCGGAGTCGTGTCTGTTGGCCTGGCCATTTTCACGGCGTGATAAACATGTGGCGTACCAACCACCACCTTCGGAGTCGTGTCTGCTGGCCTGGCCATGTTCACGCAGTGATAAACATGTGGCGTACCAACTACCACCTTCGGAGTCGTGTCTGCTGGCCTGGCCACCACATTAACATCTGGCAAGGCTGGCGAAACACGGACTTGATGTTGTGGAGGCATCCTTTCCGATTCCAAGATGGCTGCTGCCGGGTCAGCTTTCTCCCTGTACTGAATCAGGTACTCCGGATACACCTGGTGTTTCTCGAACACCACGAATATGGATGGGTCGGACATGCTATTCACACAGCTGTCGTAGAGCGCGCTGGGGTTGTCTTCCCTGGGTGGAGGGCGGACGTAGCTGGACCTGCCTCTGGTAGACCGTCCTAGTAAGACCCTACATGCAAACATGCAGCGCGGTGCTGATGGACTCGTGTACTTGTGAGAGTACTCTGCATCTCGGGCGAAGTAACTTCCTACAGAACGATAATAATAATAGTCAGCCAAAGGATATCCTTCTATGACACGTAGTGGTGTCAACCATAATCGATTTGGCAATGCATCGCGTTGCGGGGTACAAACAATTGAATTGGCAAATGCCCCAATCGAATGCGCCATATTTTTTCAAGTTTCAATTACTTCCTTGGGCATTTCTGCAGCAAATGAACTTTAAATTGAATTAAAGCTCTAAAGCATATTATTGATAATGAGCAATTTGCCTTGCTTTCAGTAGAAATGGAATTCCCCACAATGCATTATAATAATAATTATTTTAATAATTATAATAATATTGATATTGTTATTACTATTATTGTTGTTGATGTTGTTGTTGTTTGTGTTGTTGTTGTTGTTATAATAAATTGTTAGCAATGGCACTTTCAAGTAATGGAATTTAGGATGGCTAATAATAATTTAAAAATCAGTAATAATGATGATGAAAATAATAATAATAATGATAATAATAGTAATAATAATAATAGTGAATAGGAGCAATAACAGTAATAACAAGGTTAT